>NC_133306.1:21118173-21269492 GCF_012295235.1 Primulina huaijiensis
CAACCATTTAAAGTGAGAACCTTGATTTAGTGTTTACAAATATATATAGCACAATAAATACTTGACCACATTTATAAGTTTTGGTATATATTATATACTTATAAGATAATAATTTATAACATAATATAAATATGATTATTTAATATATTGAAACCATTTTATTAAATGGATTTCAATATTGTTCGTTAATGTTAACTTTATTAAAATACCAAAAGTGGATCCTTTAATCTCAACTACTTAAATTAAAATTTGAACAATTAAAATTCACCCATTAAAGATTCAAACAATTAAAATTAAAAAGAAACAAAAACAAAAATAAAATAAAATAAAAAGACATTGTAGTGGACTTGTAATTACCTTAGCTTTCATGTGGATACGATATCAGACTCACCGAATTATACTACTTGTGGACAACCTGCTCTTGGGAGTACAACAATCAAAGTGACAACATCATCCTCCAGATTTAATAAATTAGTTCATGAATGAAAATCGACAAAATAAATTCATGTTCTTCAACATCACTAATGAACAAAAATTAAGTAAGAATATGGGAAAAAAAATCGAATCAGAGTTGTGACTCCGTCCTTGGTAGATGTGTTCTTCATTTTCGTTCTTGTCCCTCTCTTTCTCGTTCTCTAGATTTTCGTGCATGACTGCGGCTTTCCTTTTATGTGGCTAGGGTTTAAAATATTATAAACGCGTGAATAGTTGTGCCTCTCCTGCGCACGGCTGCGCAGGATTTCGCGCAGCCACATGAGAGCTTCTGTCTCTCACAGTCGCGCTATGCGTGTCGTGCTTCTTTTTCTTTCTTGTTCACTTCATTCTTTCATTTCGACATTTAATTTTTTCCTTGTTGTTGTTTAGGCTTTATTCCTGCAATGACATAAACAACAGCCAAATCACGTAAATCCGCTCGATAATCGTGCACTTTCATTCCAATTTCTTGGGTAATTTAAGTGCAAAACTTGCACTTATCAGAGACCTTGAAATTTGTTGGTCATAGGTTTGAGTCATGCTGATTGCAAGTAGTTTTCCTAATATATTTAGGTATATTTAGTTGTTTTTTGTACTTTCTTTGTTTGAAATAAACGATTCTCGGGTCCACGTTCAAGTCCCGTCAGTAGTGCGTGTAGTTACATCATATATTTGTACTATGGAACAATATCATACTTGTACTCTAAAAAAAACTAACAATTCCTCTCAAGGTTGGCGTTGGTCTCAGTACACCAAGATTGGAGAGTAAAAACCAATGATGTGATCTTCCTAGTAAATAAGTTGCAAGCTACTAGGTTGTGAAAACACGGACAGTCTTTATAGTACAATATTTAACTCTTTCTCGATTTAGATGACAATTGATTTCGATGTCTTTGGTGCTTTTGCAATACATGGAATTGGCCGTAATATGGATCGCCGCCTGGTTATCATAGAAGAGTGTGGTTGGTCCCACCAAAATAACCCCATGTCGATCAACAAAACAGAATTCCAAATTATCTCGCAAGTTGTAGTGATCATAGCTCGGTATTCAAAGAATCCCCCAAATATGATATAGTACCTCGTCAAGGATCCGCGGGTCATTGGACACCACCCAGTCCGAGTCACAATAAGCTTCAAGGAGCTCGGAGCTTTTTGCTGGCAACAAAATTCCCAAACTATGATAATTCTTGAGATATCTCACTACTCTCACCGCTGCATTCATAAGAAATTGTTTAGGAGAATTCATAAAATGCAATTCAATCTTATAAATTATCCGAAAACTGGATTATGAATTTAATTACAATTTTAGCGTGAGGAGGGACTTATGTGGACCATAAATACTCTTGTGACATCTAAATTTTGAAATTATCTTCTTCCAGCAGCAATTTTGTTAGATTTCAAATATATGATCTAGTTTCTAAATTTTATTATATACCTATATGAATTAAGTTTTAAAAAGATGTGAAATTATTTTATAAATGAAATAAAATAAAATAACAAATTTATATTTTCAATTATATTCTTAATCTATGTAAAAAAATAAATAAAATATATTTTAGACTAAGCAGTATAATCAACAGCCATTAAAGGTGCGCGTGAGATACAAAGAGCGTGTAATATTAAAATATTCACGACACTTGTGCATAAAATGACATGCAAAGGCTGTGATATGGGTTGCAGTATGAAAAGCCTGAGTTTATTTATTTATTTCTGCAAACATTTAACACAAAAACTATTATGAGAATGTTTCACGAGTTAATTTTATGAGACATATATCCAATCTGACTGAGTTCTTGAAAAAATATTATATTTTATGTCAAAATTATTAATTTTCATTCATTGTAAACATATTTTTTTATTCTAAACATAGATCGAGTCAATCCGTCTCACTACTAATATACGTGAAAATATCTTATTCAACATTTAATTTGGCAATAAATTACCGTCAGAGGGTCACAGGTTTTTCTCTGTTTGTGCACAGACGCACTTAATGCAACAACACCAAACTATATTCATTGCTTCCTCTATTATTATTACCATCCCATTTTTTAAATAAAATTCCCATCTTTTATCCATAGTGGAAATATTTGTATACACTCAATTCAAATTAAATATTTTACATAAAAAACTAGAAGCAATTTTTAGAAAATTCTTTCATTAAATTAGAAAAATATAGTCCATTCACAAGTTTCTCTCAAATCTTTTGAAACAATCATTATTCATAGTCTTTTCATCAAGTTATTATTATATTTCATTGTAAAATGGTAAAAGAAAACGTAAATTTAAAGTATTTTTTTATTTTAAAAATAATTTATATAGCTCACTCGAATTTGGTGCAACGAAATGTATCAACTTAATTGTATTTAATTTATCAAATCTCAATAAATTTCTAACACCAAGACAAGTATCGGACCCTTCCCCGGTAACGGTAATTGACAAAATTTTCGATATAGACAAAAAAAGGAGAGATTTTGCACTAATTACGTGTAAATGATTATATTGACTGGGCCACAACAATTATGTTTGGCGATATAAAAAATAGAGTAAGTCTCTTGTGAGACGATCTCACGAATCTTTATCTGTGAGATGGATCAATCCTACCGATATTCACTATAAAAACTAATAAGTTTAGCATAAAAATTAATACCTTTTCATGGATGATCCGAATAAGATATATGTTTCACAAAATACCCGTGAGACTGTCTCGCACAAGTTTTTGTCAAAAAAATAATATTTTTGTTAATGAGATGAATCGATTTAGAAAACAGTTTCATAAAAATGATCTATGAAACCGTCTCATATAATATGTTTTATCAGGATTTTAGGTTTATAACTTTTATTTTTATTCTAAACCACATCTGATCGTTCTTGTTTATGCTATTCAGATATGATCACTCAATCTTTTAAATTTTGATAAAACATAGTTCCTCCCATTAATTCCCCGTGTGCACGACTCTTTTTATGATTCTATCATCTATATTTTTAGATGGAAAATTACAATTTTAGTTTAATAAATTTGTTCTTTTCTCGATTTTGATCTTCTATGTCGTCGAATTTCAATATTAGTCTATCATATATATTTTTTGTATTCTTTTTTTCGACATGATGTTGATGTGACACTGAAACAATAACTAATAACATGTGGAGTGTCAAAGGAACATTTTCGATTAAAAAACACTACAATTGCCAAGTTTTGAAAAATAGAGGAATAACTTGGTCATACCCAAGATCTTAACGACTCTCAATAATAAACTATAAAATATGATTAAAAAATCGTTAATTATCGGAAAAGGCGTGAATTGAGCACGTCAACTGGCGGAGATTTTGGTTTAATCACATATGACACAGAAATTAATGAATGAGACCAACGCTGATATTTTTACGAACCAAAAAATAATTTATAACAAATTATTGTGTTTGTCTAATACAAAATTTTAATATTTATTTTCAATTAAAGTTCAAATAATGAGTAAGTCTCTTCTGAGACGGTCTCATGAATTTTTATCTGTGAGATGGGTCAACCATACCGATATTCAAAATAAAAGTAATACTTTTAGCATAAAAAAATAATATTTTTTCATAGATAACCCAAATAAAAGATTCAACCCACGAAATTGATCTGTGAGTTTTTGTGTCAAATAATTAGTGATAGAATTAGTTTGAACTAAATGTCAAGATTGTTAGATAAATGAATTAATTTAAGTAAATTTGCCATTATTTATTTCTATTATATTTTAGATTTCATTTATTATTATTATTATTTAAAAAAAAGTGCTCACACATTATCGACGTGTCACATTCATGTCTCATTTGGCTAACTACTGATGTTGTATTGGATTCATCTTCGGGTAATCATTTTATATTTTCATTATTTTAAAATCAAAACTAGAAAGCGGGATCGATTTATTGTAGGGAATTTCAATTAGCTTTAATGAAAATTCATTACAATTTTTGTGACGTCTGTTCGTACACAGTTATTATATAAATTGATTATATAATATTACAATTTCTAACTTTTTTTTAAAAAATGTCGTGGTTAATTTTGATATATTGACTATATGTAAATTACTATTATTATATATTAAGAATTTCAATAAAAATATTTTTTTAACACGTTCTAAAAAATAATTAATTTTTTTAATCAGAATTTATTCATTTAATAAATGACAAAAAATTGATTCTTTGAAAAATATTTATTTATTGTATAAAATTTTGATAAATAAAACAATATATTATTTTTTAAGATATATTATTCTATTTTTTTTATTAATAACAATTTCATTCCACCATGATAAAGAAGTTAATTTAATAGCAGAAAATTGTTATTCTCATTTAAACGCTATCTCAAATAATACAAGGTTGTATTTGGGGAGATACATTTGAAATATTCGGATTTCGATTATAATTTTAATGTTAACATTGAATTAATATATCAAATCTTAAATCAGTACGTTACTTATTTACATGTCAATTATAAAAAATAGAATAAATTTCAACTGATATTATTATTGAGTGAATTTGAAATTCATCATAATTAATATGAAGCATTGTATAAATATGTATGACGTGGATATGAAGTTCATAATCTTGGTTTTCTAAAACAACAAAATATATTTCAATACTTTTGAAATCCAAGTATTTGAAACACAATCTAAACATATTTTATATGCCAAAAACTTGTGTGAGACGATCTCACAGGTCGTATTTTGTGAGATGTATCTCTTATTTGGGTCATCCATAAAAAATTATTATTTTTTATGTTAAGTGTATTAATTTTTATTGTGAATATCAGTAGGGTTGACATGTCTCACAGATAAAGATTCGTGAAACCGTCTCACAAGGGACCTACTCATTTTATATAATAATTTTTTGTAACAATTAAAATCTAAATATAT
The DNA here is from genome assembly GCF_012295235.1 of Primulina huaijiensis. Taxonomy (NCBI): domain Eukaryota; kingdom Viridiplantae; phylum Streptophyta; class Magnoliopsida; order Lamiales; family Gesneriaceae; genus Primulina; species Primulina huaijiensis. The sequence goes on from NC_133306.1 coordinate 21,123,543, forward strand.
TTATTATATATCAATAATTTTAATAAATTTTCAAACGTTATTATTTATTAATTTTATTAATTAATTACATGATAATAATAAAATCCAACTTTATAAATATTTTTAAATTAAAGAACCAAATGTACTTATTTTGCATGTATATAATACAAGATAACCGGCCCACGTTCAACTCACCCAGGCTGAAAAATAAATAACTATCATCCGGCCATCCATCCTTGCTCCTCTTTGCATTTCCATCACTCCTGCTCTCAATTTCCACGTCTGCACGTTCTTTACACTTCTGGTTTGTCCTAATTTCGTAGCTTCATTGATCCTCAATTTGCGCCAAGATCAGGTGAGATTTCTGGAAATTTTTTTATCACTTACATTCATCCTCATTGTGTTGAAGAGTCATTCTAACTGTCTCAAATTCTGGTAAATCTCTGGTTTTGCGGTTCATTATTTTTTTATTATATCACAGATTTGGTAGGAGCGAACTCATTGAAATTGTATCGACGTAAAGTTCAAATCTTGATTGGGTTTGGAACTAATATACTGTGCGAAACTGGTTTTCTTGACATTTTTCATTGATTTCTTGTTCTGGGCCATCCGGATCTGCCAATAAAACCGCGAATATGGAATCCATTCTCATGTTCAAGATCTGGGTCTTGATTATTCTGGTGGCTTTTGTTCACGAGGGGCAGGGGTTTTATCTCCCTGGTAGTTACCCTCACAACTATGGAATCGGTGATTTCTTGAATGTGAAGGTCAATTCTCTGACTTCAATTGAAACTGAAATGCCCTTTAGCTATTATAGCTTGCCGTTTTGTACACCAAAAGAGGGCGTTAAGGACAGTGCAGAGAATCTCGGTGAGCTGCTTATGGGTGATAGGATAGAGAATTCTCCGTATATGTTTAAGATGTATGAGAATGAGTCCGATATTTTTGTGTGCCAATCTAAGCCTTTGTCGGCTGAGGATATTAAACTTTTGAAAGAGAGGATTGATGAGATGTATCAGGTTAATGTGATTCTTGATAATCTACCTGCCATTCGGTATACCGAGAAGGATGGGTTTATGGTGAGGTGGACAGGTTATCCTGTTGGGGCGAAGGTGCAGGGTGGGTATTTTGTGTTTAACCACTTGAAGTTCACTGTCCTGGTTCATAAGTACGAGGAGACCAATGTGGCTCGAGTTATGGGTACTGGTGATGCGGCTGAAATGATTCCAACTGTTGGAAACTCAGGATCAGATGTTCCTGGATACATGGTTGTTGGTTTTGAGGTGGTGGCTTGCAGTGTCACGCACAATGCAGACTCTCGGAAGAACTTGAAAATGTATGACAAGTATCCGACTTCGATTAAGTGTGATCCAAGCACAGTTTCAATGGCTATTAAGGAGAATGAGCCACTGGCTTTTACATATGAGGTCTCATTTGTTGAGAGTGACATCAAGTGGCCATCGAGATGGGATGCATACCTAAAAATGGAGGGAGCGAAAGTGCATTGGTTCTCGATTCTGAACTCTTTGATGGTGATCATTTTCTTGGCTGGAATCGTGCTTGTGATCTTCTTAAGGACTGTTAGGCGGGATCTTACTCGGTATGAGGAGCTTGACAAGGAAGCACAAGCCCAGATGAACGAGGAGTTGTCTGGTTGGAAACTCATAGTCGGCGATGTTTTTCGTGCACCTAGCAACACGTCATTCTTTTGTGTGATGGCCGGAGATGGAGTTCAGATTATCGGAATGGCAATTGTGACAATTATGTTTGCTGCCCTCGGATTCATGTCACCGGCATCTCGCGGGACATTGATCACAGGTATGCTGTTTTTCTACATGATTCTTGGAATCGCAGCTGGATATGTTGCTGTTCGTCTATGGAAGACTATCTCTTTTGGCGACCCAAAGGGATGGATCTCAGTCTCGTGGAAAGTTTCTTGTTTCTTTCCCGGCATTGCTTTCCTCATTCTTACAACTTTGAATTTCTTATTATGGGGTAGTCATAGCACAGGAGCAATACCCTTTTCTTTGTTTATCATACTGATCCTGCTGTGGTTTTGTATCTCGGTTCCTCTAACTCTTATTGGTGGCTACTGCGGTGCAAAGGCACCACATATTGAATACCCCGTCCGAACTAATCAAATTCCTCGAGAAATTCCTTCTCAAAAGTACCCTTCTTGGCTTTTGGTTCTTGGAGCAGGCACCCTTCCGTTCGGCACACTTTTCATTGAGCTTTTTTTCATCTTCTCCAGTATTTGGATGGGTCGTGTGTACTACGTTTTTGGATTCCTTTTCATCGTACTCATCCTTCTGGTGGTTGTCTGTGCTGAGGTATCCCTTGTTCTAACATACATGCATCTCTGCGTGGAGGACTGGCAATGGTGGTGGAAATCTTTCTTTTCCTCCGGTTCTGTGGCCATATACATTTTTCTATACTCGATCAATTATCTCATCTTCGACCTCAGGAGTTTGAAAGGACCGGTCTCCGCGACACTTTACCTCGGTTATTCACTGCTCATGGCTCTAGCCATCATGCTGGCAACAGGTACGGTTGGGTTCCTTTCCTCGTTCTGGTTCGTGCACTACCTGTTTTCGTCTGTGAAGCTCGATTAGAGAGGCACCTCTGTGACTCCTAAGGTGGTTGAGATGGAAGGGCATGTAGGAGGAATCGGAAGCAAAGTTACAAATTTTGTTCCTTATATTGTTGTTTTTTATGTCTATTTTTCATGAGAAATGAATAAACAGTAATAATCGAATGAGGTTTGGTTAAATTCTTTATTAGACATACTTGTAATTTAGCTTACTCAAATTTGCATTGGTGTTTGAATTTTAATTTTATATTATTATTTTGTTTTAAAGTCATTATCGTTTGTCTAGATTTGTTATGTTTTGATTCATGAGTAGGTCTCTTGTGAGACGGTCTTACGGATCTTTATCTGTGAGACGCGACGCGTCAACCTTAGCAATATTCACAATAAAAAGTAGTACTTTTAGCATAAAAAGTAATATTTTTTCATGGATGACCCAAATAAGAGATTTGTCTCATAAAATACGACCAATGAGATCGTCTCACACAAGTTTTTGTTTTGATTAATAGATGATCAGTTTGTCCTCCTTCACCTCTATTAGAAATATTAGTATATCAATAATTAGTTAGCATTTTTTTAAAAAAAATTCATAATCTAGGATTGGGGACTCGAACTCGAGCAGCTACACTAGAATTTCCAAATGAAAACAATAACCACGATCTCAATAAACGAGAAAAATATTTTAAATATAGCATAAAAAATCATATAAAAATTAAATTGTAACTACTAGATGATATTTGGAATAATTATTAGATTTATTCGTATTTCTTTCCATGATCACGAAGATTTTATTGATTACATTTTCTTTTTGATAATAATAATGGTAAATTTAAATAAATCTCTAACACCCAACTCAAATTTATTCTCACTCCCTACATCTAAAAATATTTGCTTTAACTCCTTAAAAGTTTAAAAAAGACAGAAATACCCTTTATTCCATTTTTTTAATTGATCCCGCGCTTTCCGAAAATGGTATCAGAGCTTAGGTAAATTTATTTCAAACACAAATTTTATTATTACGATATAATTAAATGTTTGAGGAGGAGAATTTAGAAGAATTATGAATCCGAACTTATGTTCGAGAAAAATAATTTACAAGAACATCTAACTATTGTTAGATATCCAGAGCTGAAAGGGAATCCTCAGCACCCTCAGGTAAACTTATGATTCAATCTAATAAGTTTATGGAAATTGTAACAGATTCTTCTAAGCTTTCTTTAGATCTTAGAGAAATTCAGAAAACAGTACAAAACTATGACAATATGTTATACTTTGTACCACAACGAGTTGAGAAAATCCTTGCGAAGAAGAAATTCTTGGAATATTAAAGGATATTCAAACAAGAACTCAAAAATTAGAACAACAACCCAATTCTAGTAAAAGAACTTCAGGAGGATGGTTACCACCATCATTTGGTACCGAACCTTTGTTAAATTAACAAGGGAAGGCCAGAGTGGTGTCAAAACCTTTGACTGAAGAAGAAAAGATGATCAATCTAATTAATTCTGTCTCAGAAAAGAAATTAATCTGATGATACTTTAGAAAGGATTGGTCTAGAGGATCTACAAGAGCTTGCAGAAGCTTTCGCAAATCTCAAAGTTGTAGATCTAAAGATGAACACAGCAGGAGGTGAAACACCTGCTATAACTTGGTCATCTTCTCAGGAACCACCAAGGGAAAGTGTGAGATCTCAAAATATACACATGAGAGAAGCACAAACTGATTTCCATACTGGTGGAGGATCACACCCTGCGGGAACAAGGACAAGGAGAAATCAAATTCCCTTGCACCAAACACCCTATGGGAAAACTGTTTTAGATCCTATACATCCTGACGGGGTTATGCTTAACCTTGATGTATTAGATTTCAAAAACAGAGAAGAACTCATAGACGATTGGACATCTGCTATGAGAATTGCAGCAGGAACACTTGATCTTAACAGAGAATGATTCATTAAACTCCTACAAATGAGTCTTATTGGATCGGTGAAAATTGCTTGGGACATGACTTCGGTGGAAACCAAAGAGTCAGTCCTAGCCGGAGAATCTCTAAGCGAGATAGCAGGAAGAATGGCTACCCTTTTTAAAGCTCAATTTATAGGGGTAGTTTATTTTAACAGTCAAGATACAGAGAAGAGGAAGAAATATACTCAAGCTCTCTATAGTCTTGAATTACATGACATATGTTTGGTGGATGAATATATTATGTTATTCACTAAATATAGATGGAATTCAGGGGTCGAAGAAGACATAGCAATGCAGCTATTCTTTGCCAAGATGCCAAGTCCCAGGAGAGAAATGCTCATAAGGGAATATGTACCTGGAAATCCAGATACATTAGAACGAAGAGCTTCTTTCCTTAAAGGAAAATTGGCGGAATGGTGCCATTTGGCAGCATTACAAAAGAATTACAAACGATTAAGGGGTCTTAACAAACGTACTCCTTTGTGTTGTAAGGAAAATGATCTTCCAACAATTATTGGAAGTAAACCACAAAAGCATAAAAGGAAAAGTTTCAGGACTCATCCTTATGCTAGAAGTGGAAGAAGTTCTTGGAAACCAAGAACAGTTTGGTCTAGACAGAAAGCCAGATCTTATAAATTTGGACAAAAAAGCGGACCTTCTAGAAGTAGGACATCCTCTCAAGCATCGAGTACATCTCGAAGCACAGGAAGAACACCTACAAAGAAAACTTTCAGAAAGGCTCATACATGGGCTAATGAAAGTTTTAAGGATTGTAATTGCTGGACATGTGGAGCAAGAGGTCATATCTCGACCAACTGTCCAGAAAATGAAAAAAGAGGTATTAAACGCTTCGATCCAACTCCGGATATTGAAGAAACAGTTCATTACCAAGATCTTATTCAGGTATACCGATTTGAGGACATTGCCTCAGATGAAAGTATATATGAAGAAGAAGAAGTCTTAAGTCAGGAAGAATCCAATGGAACTGAATCGGAATCTGACTGAAAACGAGGTGCTTCGACACGAAACACATGAGGATTTGTCTGGTTTCTTTAGCTAGACAACAATATCTCATAACATGGTCCAAAGGATCATGAAAGAAAATCCTAGTCTACATAGATATCAAGGATTCTCTGCAGGACATGTAGAAAAGTTCTTATGAAATATTGGCCTGAGAAATAGAAAGCATCATCTGATCTATAAAGTTTCTAGAAGGGAAATGACAATCCCAATGGAACTTACTGGAAATAGAATGGAGATGCAATTAATTCCTTCTGAAGAAATTAAGGAGGAATTACAAAAACTCAAAATCGAAGTAGCAAGGACTATGTCCTGGATTCATATTGGAGCAATCCAGATTATGATAAAAGCTACTTTCAAAGAAGGTATAGATTCACCCATTGATATTGCTATATGTGATAAAAGAATGGAGAACCTTCAAGATTCAGTGCTGGGAACTATCTCAGGAAATCTCTGTGCAGGCAAGATTGTAGGAGTTATCTATCTAAGGATAGCCTACAACCTGGCAGATCGAGACTTCAGTCGAGCCTTGACATTACATCAAAATTTCAAGGAAAAAAGCTGATGAAAGAAGGTAATAAACCATATTCTATTACTTATATGATTTCATATGCTTTATCTAATACACATCATTCAGAATTGTTTATTAGAAATGAGTTCATTGAAATACCTGAGATATTTGGAAAAGTTACTCAGGCAATTTATCCAGAACGAATTGAATTTCCTGTAATACATGAAACAGATATCCAAATACAAGACAAACTGATTCTACAAAAGAATCAGAGTCTTAGATTGGAATCAAGAAGACTATCTTTTCAAGGAGATAGAATTACAAGCTACATATGGGGAAAAACCTCTGTCCAAAAAACCCAACAAGAGCTAAAAAGTTTTTCAACAATAGGAAAGCTTAGATGCCCAGAAGGGTGGAAGGAGGTCAAAATAGTATTTGATATTACGAAACAAAAGAATCAATTTCCTTTTAATACCATATACTATATAGAACAACCTATGATAGGAACTTACCAAGGAATAATCCAAGTTGGAGAATTGGAAGTTCATATCTTAGGGATTCCAGGAAAAGAACCAGATCAATTGGTTCTTGGACTAGAGTTTCTTGAGGAACATAAACCTTGGAAACGTCTAGAGTATGGAATGGAGTTTATGGCAGAAGATAAGATGTGGAAATTCCAATTACCACAAGTCCATTCTCCATATACATTCCAGTAGGAATGTTATATGAATAATATAAGGCAGAATATTTTGCTGCTTATATTGATTCATGGGCTGGAATCTGTACAGCAACACGAGGAGTTTTTCCAAATAATTTGGAAGAAGAATTACCAAAGATTGCTGGAAGAGATTTTTCTAGAAGAATCTTAATCTTATGTAAAGGGATTAAGATGACTGAAATCATGATTGGCGGTGCTGGGCAAACACCTTGGTAAAAGGTAAAGACACCACCAATTTATTTTCATGATACAGGAGCGTATATTTTGTTAGAAACAATTTCCTACAAATGTTCAAATCCTATACTCAAGAAAATGAGACTAGAAGATTAGTGTTTACAACTCCTTGTAACCACAAAATTATAGTCCAGAAACTAAGAGAGGCATTTTACCGAAAATTGCCAATCCAGTTTCGCAGCAAGCGTGGTGATTCAGGACAACTTCTGAACCCAAAAATGAAAGATTCTAGAAAGTTTGGAGAAACAATGCTCCAGTTGAGAGCAGATTAAACACTCCAACGAGAATATATGGAATACCTTAAGATAACTCTGCATAAGAATGAAGTAGAGTTTGAATCTAAGGTATCTTTAGAAGATGTCAAGAAAATGATCAAAGAAAATTACAATGAAGATCCTTTGGCGTGGTGGGACAGAAATCAACTCAAAGCTTGCCTTAAAATTAAGGAAGGCAAAGAGTATGGATTTGTCCGTTGCAAGCCCATCCCAATGAATATAATTGATCAAAGGGATATGCAGATTATAATCAAGGAACATTTGGACCTTGGCTTAATAAAAGCAGAAATGTCACCATATAGCAGTCCAGGTTTTCTGGTAAGAAATCATGGTGAGATAAAACGAAGAAAACCCAGATTAGTTATTAATTATCAAGAAATTAATAAGATTCTGGAGTTTGATGGGTATTTTATACCTAGTAGAGAACATCTAATAAGTTGCATACGCAATGCCAAGATATTCTCTAAGTTCGACTGTAAGTCTGGATTTTACCAGATTAGGATGCAAGAAGAAAGCAAGAAATTCACAGCTTTCTCTACACCACAATGACATTATATTTGGGAAGTATTACCAATGAGATTGGCTAATTCACCTCAGATATTTCAAAGAAAGATGGATAATCTTTTTAAAGATTATTTTAAGTTTATGTTTGTTTATATTGACGATGTTTTAATAACGTCTAAAGATATGAATGAACATGTTAAACATTTGGAGATTTTCTCCAATGTTTGTAAAAAAGAAGGACAAGTTTTATCTGAAAAGAAAGCAGTCATTGCTACAAGAAAGATTGAACTCCTTGGAATTGAAATCGATGAGTCAGGCACTATTCTGCAAGAACACAAAGTAGAAAAAGTGCAGAATTTTCCAGAAAGTCTCAAAGACAAGAAGCAACTTCAAAGTTTCTTAGGAGTTGTTAATTTTGCTGGGATGTTTATCAAGAATCTATGCCAATTAAAGGAGATTTGTTAGAATCTTCCAAAGATGGCTATTCCTCAAGATGGGGATAATCTGGTATTGTATACCGATGCCAGTGATCATTGGTGGGCAGTACTCCTTACTAAGCTCACACCAGATGGAGAACCATGCATGTATTGTAGTGGTTTATTCTCAGATACAGAAGCCATCAGATGGCATATCAACGAGAAAGAATTTTATGCAGTAAAAAAGGCTTTTGAGATATGACCATTATTTTTACTTGCAAGCAAATTCATTTTGAAAGTTGATAACACACAGGTGAAAGCTTTCTTAAGAAATAGAATTGATTCTAAACCTGAGAAGGCCATATTATTAATATGACAAGCATTATGTCAGAATTACATTTTTGATATTATGATAATTAAATCTCATGAAAATATTCTTACAGATTTTTTAACAAGAGATTGACAACATTGATATTGATGTTATTATCAAGATGCAGAGGCATTTGAGAGAACACCTTGAAATGCTTCAAACCGAGTTTAACAAGTTAGCCGTAAACGCAGAAGTTGCGGGAAGGCTACAACAAGCTGATAAGAAAATTGTCTCTGATCGAATCACAGGATGTTTATAGACGTATACTCAGCTATGATCTGTAATGCATAGGCCTATCCTCTAAGACATTGAAAAACCATTGGTTTCCAAAATGAAGAGTTTTCAAGTATAAGACTCTATACCTAGAGCAGGGATTCAAGTACCCCTAGCACAAGTGTTAAGCCGGGATCATCTCCAGATGAGTCGGTAGAAACAAAAATTGAGACTCCAGATCCTTATCTCCAGTCCTCAAGTCAACCCTTCACCTCAGAGATTGAAGAGGGAGAGATCAACCTTAGGCCTTCTACTGACAAAGGCAAAACTAAGGTTGGTACTAATGAAAATGCAATTTCTCCATTTCAGGTTTACCAACAGAATTGGGAGAAATTAAACACAAGAATTTGCATCAACCCAACCATGGTTCGAGTTGATGTTGCAGAAAAATATCCTAGGGTATGGATGAAACAAAATTCATATCCAAAGGAGGTCAAAGCCTGGTATGAATTTGGGGCTCTTGCCTCAGTTTATACTACTTCGCCCAATTTCCCGGAGATATCAGCATTACCAAATGGATACAGGAAGCGGTACATGAAACTTGGACAAACAATGATCATTTGTCCAGAGAAGATATTTTGGAGCTGTATTTTTTCAGTGTAGCACCAGAACCAGCAGGAAAAGACTCACACGAAGCCTTTCATTTCATCAAACTAAGGAGGCCAGACATGAATTCTCAAAAATTTATAAAGGATCCTCCTACAAATGAAACCCCCTTAGTCTCTTCATTCAATGAAGATAACATATCTACCAGGAGAGCATGGGGTATCTGAGTGTGTCTCACGGAGATGGACAAAGTCAAGTTTCCATTTAAGTTTTACCAAAATTCTTTAAATGGATCATTCTTGTTAAACACTATGATAGGAAAGACAACAAGTTTGCAGAAGATTTATTCGAGAAGAAAACAAATCTTCTATGGAACAGCAAGCTGACGGCCAGAAAAGAGACTCGCCGAAAATTCTGTAATATGGCACATATAGGAAGATGGTCAAAAATTATCTGTCCTGAATGCCAGAATCAGAAAGAACCGAAGTTCGGTAAAGGTTTCAAACCGAGATCTGATCGGAAATATTTTACCTAGACAAGGACACGTGGGGAAGGACCACAATCACATTTTGATCGAGGAAACAAAAAGCCAAAGATTCCTCGACAAAATTAAAAGGGATAGGTGACCAAACCCACTAAGAAAAGAAGGACCACCATGTGAGTGGTAAGACAAGGACCACCAATAATCGGTGGTAGATGACATAAGTACATTAGATACCTTATCTTTAATAAAGAGAATCCAATAAAATAAGAAAACTGGACACAATCTCAACTATAAATAAGGGTAAATGGAACCAGTAAAATCACACCAAACGAAACTTAAGGATGTATTTCACATATCTAAAAGTTTCGAAAAGAATAATCAAGAGATATAGAGATCAGCTGGAACCTCTCCTATATATAATTAAACATTACAAAGAAAAAGGAGACGAGATTTCGGTAGATATCTTACAAGCTCATCCCTACTGGTATTGTAGAGAAATAAAAGAAGAAGAGAAGTAGATTTCTAGATTAATGATATAGAAAAAGACATTTCAAATGGAAGGACCACCTCAATGGACCATTCAACCACTACATGATCCATGTGCAAGCTGTAAAGGCTTATCAAGATTTGGAATCCGAGTTTCAAATCCGAAGAAGCCTTCTATAAATAAGACAGGAAGAAGGAAGTGAAGATCATCAAACATTTTCCTCATTTCTTTCAAAAACCAATTGTAATATTTCTCTTTTTAGTTTATGTGTTTTTCAAGTTCGGCTACTATAAGTAGCTAAGTAATTTTTTCCTCCTCTACAGGAGATTATTATGTAATAATAAATGTTTGTGTTTGAATAAAGAAATCTTTGCTCTAGCCCCTCTCATGTATTATTTTCAAAATTTTATCTTTTACTGTACACTCTAAGGTAGGAAACGAATTAGAGTTGTGATAAGTGCTGCTGAAAGAATCTACGTCTGTAACCATCGGTTGCGATCGTGTGGTTGGACTGTGAGGAGCAGTTCGTAAAAAATGGTGGATATAATCCGGTGGCATTCCGGTCAAAGAGGTAAAAGATTTAATTTATTTTACGGAAGCATGATGGGTCTTTATGTTTAAAAGAAAAATCAATTACTAAAATAAAAGTATAAGGGTATTATTGGAAATTTTAAAATATTGGGGAGCTAAAACAAAGAATTGAAGGGATATGGAGTTAAGATAAAGATGAGAAGGGATGTAGGGAGTTATTGAAAATTTGCCATAATAATAAATATTTATGTGGTATATACAAGAAAAACTTATCTATTTACAATTTTGACATACCGTTAACAAATCGTTTTCACCTCTATATCTATAGTTAATGTGACATTTATTTATTGTATGTGATGAACAATATCAAAATTGTACATTCATTAGGTCTCAGTGATTAACAAAAAATGAGTATGATAGATGAATAACATATCAAAATTGTGCGTATGTATATATATAACTTTTAAGGCAAGAATTTGTGTGAGACGGTCTCACGGATCGTATTTTATGAGACAAATATCCTATTTGGGTCATCAATGAAAAAATATTACTTTTTATGCTAAGAGTATTACTTTTTATTGTGAATATCGGTAGAGTTGATCCATCTTACAGATAAAGATTCGTGAGATCGTCTCACAAGATACCTACTCAACAACTTTTAAACTTTACGAGAATACATATAATATTGATATGCTTGTATATATAATTTTTTTAAAATAATTATTGCATACCTAATGAACTCACACGCAATTAACCCATATGTAAACAAGAGAACAACAGAGGTGTAGAGATCGACATAGACCCTCCACACGTGCCGGTTCGAGAAATCCGCGTACCCCTCGCACGTGGACACGCCTCGATTCCACCCGACGCGGAAAAATCTATAAAGACCTTCATTTCTAACGCCGTGACTCTATACACCACCACGGGCCTGTACCACATGACGACGGGAGCAGCCGGAGATGGGATTCTCCGGGGACTATTCGAAGGCTGCATCTCCTGCAGAGATATGAGCATCCAACAGCGCCCTTATCACAAGAACTGCGGCTGCGCTTTGCACAGCTCGCGTGGTCATTGCCCCCACATGTCTCGATACAACAACGTATCCTATCCCATCCGGCGTTCGTGGAGCGAGGGGTGCCTATTGTTGATGGCGTCGTCCGGCCAATCCTCGCCGTGTTCTTCAGCCTCATCACCCACCGTGGCCGCAGCATCGGGGGAGCTGAAGAGGGTGAAAACGCAATTGGTGTTGTGCGATGAACAAGATTAATTGGGTCCGAAGGTTTGTATTTGTCATTCATTTTGGGAATTAGGTTTTCTTTTTTAATATTTGGTATATTTTTTTTCTCCATGGGAGTTTTTGCTATAAATTTGAGTTTGATCCATGTTCGTATTTAGATATTCGTTTTCATGATTCAAAAGATTTGTTCTTTTTGTTGGATTACAAGCAAAATTTATCGACAACTATGTGAAAAGATCGATCTTGTAAATGACAAAAAAGATTGATTCAATTAGTAAGATTATGGTTGGATACAATAATTGTTAAAGTTTGTGAAAACAATAAACAAAAACATCCAAAAAAAAAAAAACAGAGATTGTTTTTTAGAAAAAGATTTTAAAATTTCAAATTTAATATTTTAGATAATTGCCATTTTCAGCAAATACAAGGAAATGCAAACTGGCAATAACATGGGATACACTAATTTTCTCGCATATGCAAGTCACATGGTGGGTTCCTTCATTGTTTCCCAATTCTTGAGTTCTTTCTTTATTACAAGTCCAACCAAACGTAGTGGGATTACAAATTTGACATGACTGTTCATAAGGATAAGCACCTAATACTTGAAAATTTACAAGTAACGTATAAATATTTTTAAGGTGATTTTTTATATATATAAAGAAAGTACAAAATTAATTCTATATATTGGAGATTTTGAATGTTGGATTCAATCACTCATATTTTAGGAAATAATCAAATATTGGAGAAATTAAAATAAAATAAAATAGTTTCATATATACTATTCACTCAGGTAAAGTTTACTTTGTTTGATTAGATCAAGTGTTTACTTCCTTGTATGCAATTCATTTGAAATCCATAGCGCCTGGTTTTATGACAATTTTCATCCCATATGAAGCAGAAAAGGTAATTTATAAATGCATTTATGCTATTTCCCCTTGACATCAAATATTCACGGCATGAACATTAAATAAACTTTTTTTTAATGAAAAATTACTTTTTTAAAAAAAAAAAAAGAAAAGAAAAGAATACGAGACATGAATAAAGAGCAAACAAGAAACAAGGACAAATGGCTACCAACAACCATCTTATATTTGGAGATTAGTATTAGGGAGCCGAGATCTTTTCAGGAAAGGAATGTTTTGGAGCGTAGGAAATGGTGACCTCGAAAGATCTCATACCTGAGGTTGGAACTCATCTAAATTTGTTAAGAGCAAATCTACCGCCTTACATTGCGGAACAATACTTGAACTTCATTAAACTTGCTAGTATCAGAGGACTCTCGCTTCTGGCCCAAGGATTCAAAAGTTATTTATACAGTAAGAAATGAATACAAGGAAGAAATAGGAATGTATGAACCTCCTATGCACAGACAATAGCCTACACGACTTGTGGAAGTTTATGTGGTCTCTTAGTGTACCACCAAAAGTCCGCATTTTTTGGTGGCGTCTCTCAAATGATTTGATATCAAGAGCTGCTAATTTGATGCAACACCATGTACCAACATCGCCGAGTTGCTCACATTGTGGGTTCCATTATGAGAGTACTACTATTCATGCTTTATTTCGATGCCCCGACTCCAAAGCTATATGGAAAAAATGGTTTTTGGGTAACTATTAAGCATGTAGGAAATGCTGAAACTATAAAGTTCATCATATGGTTGAAAATGCAAGTTGATAGGAAATCATTCGAGGAGTTTAACAATTATCACATGGGCAATTTGGAAGAGTTTAGTAACGACATGAGGCAATAGGATGTAACATGAGCAACTGAGTGGCTCTAGATTTCCGCCGAGCGAATAAAGAATCAAAAGTCAGTAGTAACAGCAATCCAAACATAAACAACTCAACCACTTGGCAACCCCTGTCGCACCATGAATTAAGATCAGATGTTGATGCATGTGTTAATTATGAGAATCACAAGTTTGGTATTAGAGGAGTGGTATGTGAAAACTAATCCTAAGGCCGACATCGGTGAAAGATGGAGAATTAAGAGCAATCAAGGAGGGACTTGAGAAAGCAATCAATAACGTGAAATGATTAACCAGGTAGCTTTAGACTACTTGTTGGCGGTACAAACAGTCACCAACCGGACAGAAAACCTAGGAAAATCAGAGATGAGCATACAAGAGATTCAAAATTTACTGTATACGATTTGGCGGAGTAGAGATCATACATGTAACCCCGACCTCCTTCTTTTGGGAGCCTAGGGATTTTCCTTCTTGGATTAATATGCTGGTAATAAACTATTCTTTATAAATATATTTACATGTTGGTTCAAAATAATCCATCATTATTTGATATCCTATTTATCCAGCTTAATAGTTAAACATAACTTATCTTTATCTGTTGACTGTTCCTATTATATCAAATTTGCAATCGAATCGTCAAAATTTTACCTGCACCCCGCTCTCTAGCTTGGTGCATGGGACTGTTTTTGGGATTGCCTTGTGGGCCTTTTATTAGTGGACTTTATATACTGAGGTCTGGGGAAATATGTTTTTACACGAGCTCGACCATCATATCTGTTAGATTGAAAATGTATCGATTTTGGTGATAACAACGGTCAAGTTGTTCATGAGTCCATTTGTTATTTTTTTGTATTGTAAGTGTCTTGCTGGATGCTATAGTTCAAGCCGGACAACCTTGTATTCAAGACATTTTGCTGGAGTTAGGACTGCACAAGAAAGCTCAAGCTACAGATTTATCTCTAGGAAGCACACCAAGACAAATTGCGTACATACCAACCCAAATTTTTTTAGAAAATCATCAGATCAATCAATACATATTATCTGACATCTTCAGTTGTTTAAGAATGTCTCATAATCTCTCATGAATCAAATTCTCGTAAGTTGTTATTTGTCATTTTTTATACATGACAATGTACATTTATTGTGACGTACTATGAAGAAAAATGAGACCAAAGACAACTTATTTTTATGTCGAATATTAGTACAAGTATTTGTTTTGTTCAAGATCTGACTGTTGAAGGAGTTTGCATAAGATCGAAAAGACTACTGAAACATTCACAACCCGTCTTATCAAGGATTTTGTTCACTCTTTACTGTTCTATATTCAAGTTGATCCATAGCACATACATATTATTAATGATCAACTTGTGATGTCTTACAAAATCTAGTTGTTCAAACTACATGTTAAAGAATCGTGTTTGTATTTCTCCGGACCTATGATTCAATAAACATTTTGTGATCGTATTTGTGTAGAAGAGATACTAAGAGTTTTATTATATGCATTTGATAATTTTTAGTAAAGACGAGTTGTTACAAATTATTGTAAAACGAAAGTCTTTTAAGCCATGATTGGTATACTAGAATGAAATAAGATAAGAATGGAATAAACTTTGGAATGAAATGAGAATATACAAAGAATTATAGTTTTATTCAATTCAAATGATTGGTACCAAAAAAAATGAAACATGAATAAAATGAAATTAATTTTAATTGTCAAATAATTTCTTAATTACATTTCAAAATACTAACAAAGTATTCATTTTTGTTTTCACGTGTACTTTATCCACTGGTATTTCATTGAGTTGCTAAACTTTGGAATAATTTTTATGTAGAACACTGAACGGTGCAGAAAATCAAGCAATACAAACATCAAAACCTATCAAATGGGAAACCTTCCTAGAAGTTTACATCTGATATCAAGAATCATGTTTCATGTTTCTTACATGGTTCAAAGCATATTACCTACATTCACGATCTTGTCAATTAGCAGCTGCTGAATTTGTCCATTTCCGGCCCCGGCACCATTCTACACGGAATGTGAGTTTTGTGGTGTGGTTAAGGATATTACTGTATGTTTCTTCCATCACACGAAACGATCACTGGTTGTTTTGTCACCTGCACCACTATTTGAGCACGAAATAAGTCCGTGTTTGAGCCAAAGTAAAAAACGATATGCGAGTCAAGAGATGAACAAACCTCTTGCGTTTGCTTTTCTGGGAAGTAGATGATGAAGGATTGGTGTGCCAATTCCTTTTCCTTTGGTTGATGAACCAATTGTTAATCTGTTTAAGTTGCAAACCGGTTTCCTGCACCAGTCTTGCCTTGTCTTCCTCCTAAACAAATGTATCACGAATTTAGACGATGATGTGAAAGTTGGTTGTAGAAAGGAGCTGTCATAGCAATTTAGCGTCTTCTTACAGTTGGATAAGGCCACTTAGAATGTGATTGCCACCAGTTTTTCAAGACAGATGTGGTGTCACCCGGAAGTTTTCCAGCACGTCTTTTGCGTAATATTTCTTCTCTGATGTCCACAATCTTCTCCTTATAACCCTATGAAGAAGAAAAATGATAATCAATTATAATCACGTGAATGTGTGCTATAAAGCACTATCATCTGATCAAGTTTACATCTTTGATCTCTAACCTGTTTAAGCTCATGCTTGAGTTCTATTCTCACTCGTTCCATCAAGGATCTCTCGCTCTCAGTGGGTACAAGAGGACCAAATCCCAGGCTGTCTGGCCCGTCTAGACTTTCGTCAAACAAATTAGTTTCACTATCAGCCTGATCTTCATCATCATCAGACATGGTTGCTCCCGAACCTTCACCCGGTGCTACCCCTGTCAACAAATGTTTAAGTGCATCAGCCTGATATACGTGGAAACTTGCATCCATAAAATTAGATGGGACACTAGTAACCGCACTAAACTATACAATCACATCTGTGGAAGGGGAAATGAGATAGCATACACAAGAAAGATTATTATTGCTTCAACATGGCTGATCAAGAAAAGCAACTTAATATCAAGAAAAGCAACTTAATGGAAGGTAGGATTGTCCGGTTGAGCTGATGTTTGTGGGGTATATAGGAAACAATATGCTGCAAATATATTTGAATGTGAAGTATATTCAATGGGAAATGGTTGATTTGATGTGACTCGTTCAAATTCAATGATTTGCAGAGGGTAATCAAAGGAGTGGTGGTTTGACTTAAAGAATAAATGTTATTCCTCTACCCGCAACTGTTGGCTCGAGTGCTAAGAAGTTTCAGTTCCTTTGAATAAATTCTTGGGCCACGATCAACTTCAGACTAGTCGCATTTAATTACGACTATGGATGTTCAACAGTTAAAACTCCATGGCAATGCTGGTACAGATGAGACACTATGATCGACATGCGACGTTCGATAGGAAACATGAGAGTTTAGAAGTAAATGATCACCTGTCAAACTTTGCAAAGATTGCTCTAGCTCCCAACAAGCCATCACTGCTTCCATTGCATGAACCCGAACATGCTGCTGCAGTTGTTCTTTGAAGGATGAGAGTAACAGAACGTAATGCGTCTACACGAGAATGATAAACAAATAAAGATTTCACTCATTAATGTGACATTATAACTGCAATAAATAGAAAATATCATCTAAAATCTAATCATTGATGGAACAGTGGATGCTTAGATTATGTTCATTTCAGTTCAATCAAGTCTATTTTAGGCCTTCTCTCAATTTCTTACATGTAGGTTGGAGCTCGCACAACTATTAGCACAACTAATAGAAGTAGAAGATTGCTTTAATTTGAAAATATTTTTAAAATTCAGATTCAAGTGATATCTTTATTGGGTAATATTTAGAACTCGTTGTAAATGTTAATATAAACTTTTAATATTGTCTGTCTGTGATATCCATCGTAATTATTAATAAAAGAGTTTAAATTAAGATCAAATTCTTGGTCTCACATGCAACAGTAGTAATAACACGAATATATCAAACATGGATTCTCTACATATTTTTCGAGATATACTAACGACAGAGGGAGGGGAGCTCTATCTATAAGGAGCTCCCCCTACTTGAAAACGCATTACATTTTCCTTCTTTGAATTTGCAGGCCCTCATTTTGGATTCAAAACGGAGGCAAATACATGGTAACTACCCAAGTTTGTAAAGAGGTAATGTGGATTCAAAAGTCGTTGAAAAAGCTCTGGCCAAACAAGAAAATGATTTCTTCACTTTATGACAGTTTGAGCACCTTGCATATAGCAAAGAATCCAACTTTTCATTCCAAAACTAAATACACTGGAGTCCAGTTTCAGTTTGTTTTAGAAGTGGTGGGGGAAGGAAATGAGGTTATAAAGGATAACTTAGCTCATGTTTCGAACTTTGGACGACCAAGTTAATCCATGCGGATGAGTTCAAATAATGTACATTCTCAGGTGGCCAAGCATAGATATAAGCGGCCGTGAATAACAAGATTAAAAAGATTATGTATCCTCAATCTAATCTTCAGGTGACAGAAGCAGCCCCTCAAATCCATTGGTATACATTTGGTTCAAAATTTGATTGAAGGATTTGAAATCCTTTATATATTTTTTTCCTACAATTTCAAATCCACTACTCGGCTCGGTATTTTTTGAAATCCACTCACAAATTCAAATCCATCACTAAAAAAAACACAATCTTAAGTTTAATTTGAAATTCCCATATGGCTAAAATATTCAAAAATAAAATAAAATAAATTAATTAATCTATTCGAAGGTACTTGCAGAACTCCATCAACAAAGAGATTCTTGGAAGCACTAAAAAAATAGAGTTTCAATTATTAGTGTACACAGCACAACAGGATTCCTCTTTGATGCGACAACAAGATATTCCGATAGAGGAGAATTCCAAAAGGTATTCCATCAACAACAGAGGTAGAAATGGCAAAGGGGTCCAAAACCAAACAAAAAAAAGTCTAAAAATTTATGTTATTGAAATCAACTTTCCTCTTTCTTTCTTTTTCATAATTTACACGAACGTAAAATATATTAAAATTTTTTAGAATATGGCGATCTATGTATATGAGCCAAATTCACCTAGTTCTTGTAATAAAAGTGAATTTTTCACAACCATATTAACTAAATTATATAATTTATGGCATTAGCGATTAACTAGTTCTTGCAGTTGCATACCACCAATGAAAGTAGGCATACATGTTCGTTGGCACATAGAACAAGAAAAGTAGTACAGAAGAATCATCAAGGGAGATCCAAAAATTCCTAAAAATTTAATCTTGGAAACTAGAAGACCAAAATTTTCAGCCTAAAGCAATTTGGTTACAGACCATAACATAATCCACCGGATAAGCGCAAAAGAACACATTTAATTCATATTCATGGAGATATACAGACACGACATTAATGGACAGAAGTTATAGATATGTTTGGTACCATGAAGTGGTCGAGGTCTTTATCATCGAGGGGATGACCATGCCCGAGAACAGAATACTTAGCCACCACCTGCTGAGACTGAGCAAGCTGAGCGTCAATCCTCGGCAGCTGGTCCACCGGCGTGGCTATGCGGAGGCAGGCCACGTGCGCCGACAACAGCTGCTCGTACAACGGGTGGCTGAGGATATCCGCCTTGCACTTCTCTCTCTCCCAGTTGGTATTATTCCCGTTGCTGTTGCTGTTGCTGTTATCCCCTCCGCCGCTTTCTTGGTGGTGATCGTTGTTGTCCGGCGGGGTAGGGGGGCTTGGTTGACTTTGGGTCGTTAGCCAGTGGTGGGGGTGATGGAGCCAGGTGTTGGTTGCGGCGACTGCAGGTTGAGATGGCTGCGGCTTGTCGTCTGGCGAGTGGTGGTGATCGGGGAGGATGGAACGGAAGAGGGAGGCGGAGGCGGCCGGGTAGTGGAGAGGCATTTCTTGGGAGAGGTGGTGGTGGTCCTGAAATGCCATGTGCGTCGTGATCGATGCTCCGCTGCCTCCTATACCCAACAGTTTTTTATAATACAAATATATACACACACACACACACAGCGGCTGCCTCCTCCTCCTGCTGCTATCGAAGATTTTCAGAGAGAGAACGGGTGTGTGTGACTGTGTTTCTCAATCTCAATAGAAGAAGTGTATGGACGTTNACAAAATAAATTCATGGACGCATATTAATTAAGATGGAAAATACATTATCCTATCCATTTCATTCTCCGATCTCACTTTGCTCTTGATAGGGAGGATATTCTCCAACTTTATATGGAGTATATATATTGTGTGCGGTTTCACGAGTCTTTATCTGTGAGACGAGTCAACCATACCGATATTTACAATAAAAAATAACATTTTTAGCATAAAAAGTAATATTTTTTCATGAATGACCCAAAGAAAATATATATCTCACAAAATACGATCCGTGAGATCGTCTCACACAAGTTTTTGCAGTTTATATGTAATAATATACATAAATAATTTTTTATATATATAACCAAACTCACATTTAATAAATAAAATAAAAAGTCAACAAATATTAGGAGGAACGAATTATTGCACTTAAATTATGTGACAAGTTTAACAAGATGCAAGTTGATTGGGGGAGGGGGGGACCTTTTTATTTGCAGCATTTCTGGTTATTAAAATTGGTGCGATAGCCGATATGTGGTCCATTATGATCACTTGCGTGTAGAATTTTATTTTGCCTTTTATTATTCATGCAATTTGGAAAGATCAGTTCTTTCAATTTGTTTGATATCACTTTTATTCAAAAAAATCAAGGGGTTTACCCAAAGGTTAAAACAAAAACTCGTGTAAGATGTTCTCACGTGTCGTATTCTGTGAGACGGATCTCTTATTTGGATCATCTATGAAAAAGTATTACTTTTTATGTTAAGAGTATTATTTTTTATTGTAAATATCGTTAGGATTGAGCCGTCTCACAGATAAATATTTGTGAGATCGTCGCACAAAAAATCTACTCAAGGTTAAATGTGAGGATGAGAGACATTGAATTCAAATCTCATCTGAATATTTTGGATCTAGTTTATGTTATATTGGTTTAATGATTAGGGTGGAATGCATAAAACTTATAAAGCTTTTGCTTGATTTGTACATTGATTTTCCTTCGAAAACGAAGAAATCCTTGAATTTTTGTCGGCTTTAGTTTTTAGCCTTCGTCTAATCAGAGTTTTTCGAAGAAAAAAAGAACATTCTGGTAGTAGATGAATCAAAATAACTAAAATTTAGATTTTGTTGTACTAATACAACAAATTAAAAAGTTTGTGGACTTAAAAAAACCCGTTATTAGACTAAGAAAATTATTTTTTCTTGAAAATAAATATAATTGATTATTTTTATGTATATAACTTGTTAACCTAATATATAAAATAAGCCTAATTGAATTAGGAGAGTTCGTTGGATGAACGGCAAGAAAAACATAAAATAAATTAATTAATTAATACCCTTAATTAATAATCACACCTTTCTTCTCATGCAAAATTATATGATACATAAATAAATAATTGTCCATGTTTTCTAAAAAGATGGCGGAATATGACAAAACTTGATGATTGATTGGATTTTGCTTTATTCATTTATTATATTTTTTTGATGTATAAACTTTATTTTCATTATATTATATTATATAATTAATTGTATATTAATTATTTCTCAAAAAATGAGGAAAAAGAAAAAAGCGTGAGGCGTGTATGAATATGACTGTTTGATTGACGTTTCTAGGAAACTTTCTAGTGTTCATCTACATGAATTATTTTGCTGACGAGAGACAATCCTCGTCTTTTATATAATATAATAATTTAAATTTTTTATATGCATTATTATTATTTACTTTTTTGTTCACCATTTGATTGATAAAAAACAATAATAAGTTTGGGTCATTGACCAAATATCAATAAATAAATATGTTTTCAGTTTATGTTAGATCTATTTTTTTTTCCTGCAATTTCAGATTAACACAAAAAATATTTTTGTATTCTCTTAGCTCACATGTGTTTTTCGGATGAAATTCAGTACAAAATATTGAAAATATCAGTTTTTTGAGTATCTAAACATGTATAACAAATTTTTATATTAATGACACATCTTTTTTAATAAAACTTCGGTACAAATCTTTGAAAAACTGTTATTAATATGTGATATTTGATTACTAAATGTTTCAGGTCTGACACTAATATATGATTTATGAGTAACCAAATATGTATAATAAATTTCGATATTAATAACACATGTTTTTTCCGGATGAAAATTAGTAAAAAAAACATTAAAATTTTGGTACTAATATATGATGTTTCAGTATAAACTATTTCAGATGAGATATTAATATATGATATTTGAGTATATATTCAAGTATAGAAAATAATGATATTAATATAGTTGTTCTAATTTTATACTCAAAATTTTATATTTTCTATCAGATCTAAAACAATTTGTTATGCAATATCATCTATATGTTCCAGATTTTTAATGTTTTGTCACGAATTCTATACAAAAAATAATTGAGGGTCCAAAGAGCGCAAAAACATTTATTTTGAATCAGAGTCTACATGTAGAGAAAGTATCGATCAATAGATACTGAACAATGAACATATTTAACTATTTTATTAGAGTTTAAAAACAAATCTCTCAGAGATTTCATTATCATTTCAGATTTATTTACCAAACAACATGAGAACTTTTGGCATAATCTAGCAGAATTGTTATTGAAATGTCTCAAATATTCCAGAAATTCATCAAAATTCCCTTCAAATTCAAAGTTTGCTACTATAAGAGGATGGCTTTGCCTAAAATTATCTGTTACCGACATCATAAGTTTAAGAATAGATCTCCGGTTTGTATATNGAACGATTGTACAAATCCATATATAAAAAAAACTAAAATCAATATATCAACAACTAATGCTATACTTAAATGTTAATAATAGTAAATGATATCAAAGTCAAGACGAAATCTCCATCAAAATGAGCGTGGAGTTTTTGAGTATATAATTATTGAAATTGAAATATATAGAATTCGAAAATATCAAACAAGGATTTCAATATGTAAGAAGAACATAGATTCTATGAAGAGATAAGAGCATCAGGGCATCTCTAGCCTTTACACAAAATGATGTTTTAACACCATTTTGGCCAAAATAACGCAGCCTCCACCTCTGCGTGCATCAATTTGGTGCAGAGGTACTTTTTATTTTTTTAATTTTTTTTGTTTTAATTATTATAAATATGTATTAATTTTATTATTTATTTTTAAATATAAATATTATTTAAATAATAATAAAATATTTATTTTATTATTTTAATAATGAGATACTAAACATAAAAAATTAAAAATAATAATTATTGATTTTTTAAATATTTATTTATGTTAATTATTAATAATTAACGAATAATTTGATTTAATGATTTATAAATAATATAAATAAAAGAAATATTTCGAGAATATCTTTTTTGGTGTAAAATTTGAAGTGAATGAGTTGGAGATCGATGTTGTATTTAGTGCAAAAATCAAATTATTTTAGTGTAAAATTTACACCAAAATAGATTTTGTGATTAGAAATATTTAAAACCTAAAAAAATGAGAGAGACAGGCGGATAAAATTAAAAGCAAAGCCCGACACTGACCTAAAGGACCACCAACACCCCCATCGGAGCACGCGCCGTGATTAACTGATTATCGACCCACGCCTTTTTACATTCTAACTAACCTTTTTAAAAAAACAAATTACATTATTTTATTTTTCAAATATTACAAATTTCTATATATAAAAAAATTTAAATTTAATATATATATATATTTCAGATATTTATTTCATGGAAAATAAAAGATTTCTTTCGAGGACCTGTCTGAACAGTGCATGTGTCACTTTCTTCGTCGACTGTATGACTCTGAGCACATTGTTTCTGGAGCCGGCGGCGGCGGCCGGTGCTGGTTCACGGCGGTTGGACCCCGCCACTGCTAATTTTTCTTAATTCTGGATCGGCCCCCTACCTACGAAAGTGGATATTATTACGGATATATATAAAAATATATATTTTTTCTTTTGAAACAAAACAAATCAGTACTGTCTCGGACACAACAATCAATGGGCCATGTTTCCGGGTCAACTCGAATTTATATATACGATTTTTGAATTTTAATATTATCGAATTTTAATTTTAATCCGATGTATTTTATTTTTTAATTTAGTTTTTTGTTAACGTAAAGTGACATTAATATATTGTAGAGGAAAAAAATACTTAAAAAAGTCAAAATTTGAAAAATATATGATTTAGATAAGTCCTAAAACTAA
This sequence comes from Primulina huaijiensis, assembly GCF_012295235.1. Lineage (NCBI taxonomy): Eukaryota > Viridiplantae > Streptophyta > Magnoliopsida > Lamiales > Gesneriaceae > Primulina > Primulina huaijiensis. The sequence continues at coordinate 21,147,694 of NC_133306.1, forward strand.
ATTGCATGTCACTCTTAACTTTTAGGTGCGATATTGTTAATTTATTTTTTGCTCACCGTATTCACTAAATCATTTTTTAAATGCAATAATATTAATTGGATTGTTTCTTCGACATAACTGATATAGTATTTTTGATATTTTTAAATTCTGTAACTACAATAAATTAATTAACTATATAATTAGAAATAATTGTTGAATTGAATTTAGTATTTGTAATTTAGACGGCACAAAAATTTTCATGAGATTGTTTCACAAGTCAATTTTGTGATGCAAATCTCCAACCCGACTCGGTTTCATGAAAAATTATTATATTTTATGTTAAAAATATTAATTTTTATCTTAAATATAAATCGAGTTACTCTTTATTTGAAAATTAATAATTAATATTGTCTCACGATATACTTATTCGATAACAACTAGTTTTAGATATCATTGAACTAGTTACTGTCCACGTTTGCAATCATCAAAATCAGAACCAAACAAACCCCACCTGGCATCGCCCGTGGCAAATTTAGCTGTCGTATTTTATCTACATTAAAATAGATATTCAAATACAATGTTAGATATTAAAAAAACCATAAATCAATATTATCACGCAATAACTTACTTTATATAATTTCACAATTCATATCAAAATCCAATACTTATATATGAATCGCGTAATAAAAATCATTAATATAGACAATTTTGAAAAGAAAGAAAAAAGAATAACTGAACCGTCAGATTAAAAAATTATTGCGTTGAGACATTATGCAAGGCAATTTTTTTTAAAAAAAAAAACGAAAAACACATTGTATAAAATTAATTGCATTTAAAACATTATGGTTTTTTTAAAGAAATCAAGAAAAAAATATTAATAGCCCACAAATATATATATTTTTACGAGTTTTAAATCTTTTAGACTTATCACAAGAGAAAAATATATCTTGAACGTATTTCAAATAAATCATAATTATTTATCGAACGGATGACCAAGCCAAACCTGATGTGTAACATCTGATCACCCTTCCAATTTGCTCTTTTTTAATATACTTATTTTTAGGTAAAATGAGCATATTATTTGAGACATGCATGCAGAATTCAAAATTTTTTTTTTTTCATTTGAAAAAGAATATATTGGAGTCGATCTTAAGATTATTTGGTCAGTTTTCATACCAAAGTGTAACAGTTTCGTTTTATTTTCACATTTGCCCGTCATGAACAGCTTTACACAGAGCTACTTGTTTTGGTCATTCAGGTTTTTAAAAAAGATAGTACAAAGTCAACAGTAATTACAGGAAACTTTACTACAAGAACCTACGCGACTGTAATGAAATAACCATTCATATTTTGGAATTTAAATCCAAGTGATCGATCTGTAGTTTGATTTTTAATCAACAAATGTCATAATGACATTTCCAGAGAATATATTGAGTTATTTGAAATCAAATAATGTATGAACAAGCTGTGAAAGAACAGGAGAGGGTTGTACAAAGAAACCTGTTTGGCAAAATTCGGCGGAGGGACCATTTGCTGTCCACTCGACTCATCCAATATCCCTAACACAACATAACATGGACTTCGTATCATTTTCCTCCGATTTTAATCTTTTTCAGAAATTTTCTACTCTATTTTGTTTTATGAAAAGGCCCTTTTAAGGAATTATTGTGTTCGACAGATACTAAAAGTAATAAAAATATCAGAATAAGAGTAAAAGTAGTAAATTTGTGTTTTGTCAGAATTAAATGTTGTGCGAGATGTTACAACATCTCGGACAACATCTTCATGCAGCGTAAACTTTTTATAGCACAAATTGACTTGAAATAAATAGATGGACAAGATTAAATATGCACGAGCATAAATACTTGTGCGGTGCCTTATGGCAAAAATTAATCACTAGAAAACCAAATCGTTTACACAAAAACCTATCACTAGTGATCTCCACGAAAATCAATTTCCTCGACACTTTGAGAAAACAAATGCTTTATAAAATAACCAACAATAATAAAACGTAAACAAGAAAGCAAAAACGTAAGCCCAAAAGCAAAATCAACGAAACACGATCTTCAGTCAACTTCGTTACGGATGTTGTCTGAAGATGTTGGCAACATTCAAGGCAACACCCGATATCTGCACTCTTCAAATTAGCAACGCCTTTTTAGAATTATTTCTCTGACATCCCACGACGTGCACAAGTGCATGTATATGTGTATGATCAAGAGGGAAGTGAACACCACAAAAATCTCCCACTAAAAACTCCCACGAAAATCTCCATGAAAAATAACTCTTCTCTCTTCACTTCCTCTATTTTCTTCTCCCACGAAAACTCCTAAGCACACACAACAATGTCCTTGTTTCTCTTATTTATAGACTTCATCTCTCCTAGAGTTTATCTCCACAAGGAAACCTACAAGATATGGTAAACAAGAATTCTATTAAGAATAAGATATCATATCATACAAATTATTATCATAAATACCATATCTAGAAAATCTTTATAATATCTAGAAAGATAAAACCCAATATTCCACATAATCTCATCAATAGAAAATTAAATTTAAGGAAGAAATTATCTTAACATAATTATCTATAAAGGCAAAACCATAATTAAATATTAAATATCATATTAACAAGGAAGAATATATCTTGAGAGATAAATTTAACATGGAAATTATATTTCTCTTCAATCTCCTCCTTTTTGCCTTTCTGGACAAAATCAAATCAAACTCAATTTCTCAGTTAAACTCTAGTTAACTCTCCCTTAATATGAGAAATTTTCTCCCCCTGAATAAAATCAAGTTAGTACGGGTGTTGTTCGTTGTGTTGGCAACACCTGAGACAATACCTGCAAAAATCATTAACAGTTCATTAAAAAAGATTACATCAGGGAAAACAGAAACATTACGGAACCTAACAGATCAGAACATTGAAACGAGAAAGCAAGCAAATGTATCAGATAGATGGTATCATTTGATCCTTTCACCCTTGAGTTTGAGTTGCATCTTCTCCCCTTTTTTGTCCAGAATGGACATCTACCTCCATAGCCAGACGATAGTTAGAAACTAAGTTCTCGTAGTATACCAAATCAGCTTTGTCCCGTAACCACTTGTCAAAAATACTGAGATAAATGCGTCCAAAATCATTTCAAAATAATTTCCAGAATTGAAACCCACATCGATTTAACACCACTGAAACATTAAAAATCACAAATATTGGATTTCTAGCAAAATATGGAATTTACCGAATTTTCTTTGTTGAAATATTCAATCCCTTTTTGGCTCAACAATATTCACAATGAAGTGTAAATGCATGTCCTAATTATGCCTAATAACAGAATGAAACAAAAATAGAAACATGCAAACGAGTATGAAATATGTTTACAGATGAAGTGTTTTCGCAAATGTTGGCAACATCTCCTGACAACACGTCCAATTCCAAACATTTATTTTGATTTTTCTGCACACTTAGAGACTTATCCACTTTCTGAAAATAGAAGTGGTAGCTCCCACACTAGAAGAACGGTCTTCTTTAGGACTCATCTAGGTAGCTTTTTCCAATTTCTTCTATTTTACCTTCTGTATTAAATTCAGAAGAGGTAGCTCCCACACTAAAAGCACAGTCTTCATTGGACTCTTTTAGGTAGCTTTTTCCAATCTTTTCTTCTGATACAGAGCATATTTATTTTTCTTTTTACTTAATCTTTTCAAGTCACTTTTCGTATGGATCAATGTCATTGAGTCCATGATCATTCCTCAACTACTTTGTGATTTAAACAGATTATTAATCATGTCTAAGTGTATTAAGTTTAAATAGAACAAGAAATTGTAAGTGCACCAGAAGATTATGCAATATTGTGAAAACACATCATATAACAGTATGCCTAAGTCCTAGAAATGCACATGCAGATGGGGTGTTGTCTGAGATGTTTTAACATCCGAAACAACATCCATGAATAATCAGATTGCACACATGCTGAGAGATTTCCTAAGGTTGGAGAATCTCTCAAAGTCTAATGCTTTAGTGAATATGTATGCCAATTGTTTATTTGTACCAACAAATTCCATTCGAATCAACCCCTTTTCTACTAGATCTCTAATAAAGTGATGTCGAATGTCAATGTGTTTAGTTCGAGAGTGTTGTACTGGATTTTTTGAAATATCAATTGCACTCGAATTATCACAGTACACAACTAAGGTTTCACTCTTAAGCCCATAGTCTTTTACCATTTGGTTCATCCATAAAAGTTGAGTACAACTACTTCCAACTGCCACATATTCAGATTCAGAAGTTGAAAGTGAAACACAATTTTGTTTCCTACTATGCCACGAGATCAAATTATTTCCAAGATAAAAGCATCTCCCAGAAGTACTTTTTCTATCATCTAAATCCCCAGCCCAATCAGCATCTGAAAACCCTACTAAATTTGAGTTGGTTTCATATGTATACCACAATACTAAATCAATTGTTCCTGCTATGTAACGTAAAATGTGTTTCACAGCTTTTAAATGAGAAATTTTAGGATTAGATTGATATCTAGCACATAAGCATACATTAAACATGATGTCAGGGCGACTGACTGTCAAATAGAGGAGGCTTCCTATGATGATGCGGTATAAGGTGTTGTCAACATTTTCTGCAACATCATCTTTGCACAATTTTTCGCTCGAGCCTATAGGAGTTCTCATGTGTTTGGTGTTCTCATTTGCAAATTTTTTAATCAAATTTTTAGCATACTTACTTTGACACAAAAAGATCTCATCATACATTTGTTTAATTTGCAAACCAAGAAAGTAACTCAACTCACCAACCATGCTCATTTCAAAAGTAGATGACATGCACTTAATGAAATCATTAGCATGCTTTTCAGATGAAGAACCAAAGATTATATCATCAACATAGACTTGACAAATAAGAATCTCACCTTTAGACTTTGGAATAAAAAGAGTTTTTTCTACCTCACCTCGTTTGTAGCCAATTTCAAGTAGATATTCAGTCAATCTCCCATACCACGCACGTCGTGCTTGCTTCAAACCATAAAGTGTCTTCTTCGATTTGTAGACATGATCCAAATGGTGTGGATCCTCAAAACCCTTAGGTTGTCTAACATACACTTCCTCACTCAAAATTCCATTTAAAAGTGCACTTTTAACATCCATTTGAAAAAGTTTGATTTTCATGTAGCATGCAATAGCTAGCAATAGTCTGACTGACTCAATCCGGGCAACATGAGCAAAGGTCTCATCAAAGTCAACCCCCTCAACCTGTGTGTAACCTTGAGCAACCAATCTTGCTTTGTTTCGAATGATGTTTCCTGACTCATCAGTTTTATTCTTGAAAATCCATTTTGTACCAATTATGTTACCATGGTCAGGAGGTGGAACCAAGTTCCACACATCATTTCGAACAAATTTCTCAACCTCATCATGCATTGCATTAATCCAAAATTCATCTTTTAAAGCTTCATCAACATTTTTAGGTTCAAAATTGGATATAAAACATGAAAATCTAACCCGTGAGTATGTAGAGCTCATGCATATAAGTCCAGCCAACTTGCGGTAATCCACTCTCTCTTTCTTTCGAGTTTGGATTTCTCTATGCACACTTCCAATTATTTGAGATGATGGATGGTCTTTCTGAATTTTACTTGGAATATTCTGTCCATCATCTACTGCATTATCATCGCTATGTGTTTCTTTCTCAGATTCAGTGACTTTAGTGTCACATGTTGTGCTAGATGTTGCAACATCTAGGGCAACATTTACATTTTCCAGTATGATGGGAATTTCCAGAAGGTCTTCCACATCATCTTCAGTTGTTTTCTTTTTCAGATCTGCACAGTCATCAAAAACAACATTAATGGATTCCATAATAGTCCTAGTTCGTAAATTAAACATGCGATAAGCTCGACTATTAGTGGTGTAACCCAAAAACAAACACTTATCATTCTTTGAATCAAACTTTGCAAGTTGATCCCAGTCATTCAAAGTGTAACAAACACAACAAAAAATATGAAAATATTTAAGATTAGGCCTCTTTCCCATGATTATTTCATAAGAAGTCATGGTTAAACCACTTCTCAAATACACCCTGTTTGAAATATGACAAGCCGTATTTAGGGCATCTGCCCAAAAACGCTTTGAAATACCCATCGAAGCTAGCATCACTCTTGCCATTTCTTGCAACGTCCTGTTCTTGCGTTTGGCAATGCCATTTTGCTGTGGGGTTTTTGGTGCTGAAAATTCATGTGAAATTCCTTTCCTGTCACAAAAAGATGAGAATGAAGAGTTTTCAAATTCCTTATCATGATCAGTCCTGATCCTTCTCACCTTTAAATTATGGAAGTTTATAATTCTTGTTACCAATTTTTTTAAACACACCGAAAGTGTCTGACTTTTCCCTAATAAAGATTATCCAAGAAAACCGTGAAAAGTCATCGACACATATAAAAGAATATTTTTTACATCCAAAGCTTTCCACTTCCATAGGACCCATAAGATCCATGTGCAGCAATTCCAGACAGCATGTTGTCCCAAATGTTGGCAACACTGGGTGTGACACGCGAGTTTGCTTACCCTTTTGGCAATCGCCACAAACATATGGTATACCAAAAGAAAGATTAGGCATACCTCGTACTGCATCGTACTTACTCAAAATTTTCAAAGTTTTGAAATTTGCATGACCGAGTTTTTGATGCCAAAGGTCGAGTTCACTAACTTGTGCATGTTTGCATGAAAGCTCTTCTCTTATTTGGTAGCAATTGTCCGAAGACCTTGTACCTGTCATAATGCACATGTTAGTTTCATCAAAAACTTCACAAGTATGCTTATCAAACTACACATGCAAATTATCATCACACAATTGGCTTATGCTTATCAAATTCGAATTTAATCCTTCAACATGAAGCACATTGTGGAGCTTTGGTAGTCCTTCAACATTCAGTGTACCATTTCCAATAATTTTTCCTTTAGCTCCCCCTCCATAGGTCACTCTACCACAATTTTGTTCAACATAATCGATGAGATGTTCTCTTGACCCTGTCATGTGGCGTGAGCTTCCACTATCAAAATACCAATGACCTGAAGTGTTAGTTTTCAATGAAGTATAGACAGCATTACAATGAGTTTTTACCTTTGGGACCCAAATTTGTCTTACTGTAGGTCGATGGTGGGAGATGTTGCGGGAAATGTTGGACAACATTCGGGGCATTATCTGACTCGACTTTCGATTCAAGCAGTCATCCCTGAGTTTAAAACAGTAGGGCCTGATATGTCCAGGCTTAAAACAGTAATGACATACATACCTGCGTTTTCTCTTTGTAGGGATATGTGCAGCAGGTTGTCTTTTCGGTGGAGAGCTTTTGATTGGTGACTTGGATTGTGGTTGTGGAGATGTATCAGCCTTTCCTTTCACAAAAACAGTCGACTTGGAAGATTCACCAATTTCAAACACAATGTCTTTGAAGCCTAAGCCTTTTTTGTCATCTCTTCCCATCAAAAAGTATGGACTCAAGCTTGGATGTGCTCGTATTGAACTTTGATAAAGTTTCAGTTGCCTTTTGATGCTCTTCTTTGGTCTTACCCAATTCTAAGTCCTTTTTGCTCAAGATTACTTCAAGTTTGTCAACTACTGCTTTTAGATCTGTGTTCTCCTTCATGAGACTTGAGTTCAACTTGTTTCTTTTGGTCCAATCTTCAAACAGCTCCTCATAAAGCTTTTGTACACTCTCAAGAGTGATTTCTTCATCATCAGCTTCCAAATCATCATCCGCACTTGAGTTTCCCGAGGCTGTGGATTTTAAACAAATTGATTTTTCGCAGAAGTTGCGGCCAGGTGTGGCAACACCTAGGGCAACACCTAAAAGATTCACCTGCAGCCAGTGTCTTCCTGTCAATAATGCAGTCAAGGAGGTGTCCATTTAAATATTTCTGTCAAACAAAACAAAAAAACCAGAATCAACACTTAGTATATCAAGAGTAGGCTCTGATACCACTTGTAAGGATTATTTTGTCCGACAGATATCAATAAATAATGAAAATATCAGAATAAGAGTAAAAGTAGTAAATTTGTGTTTTGTCAGAATTAAATGTTGTGCCAGATGTTACAACATCTCGGACAACATCTTCATGCAGCGGAAACTTTTTATAGCACAAATTGACTTGAAATAAATAGATGGACAAGATTAAATATGCACAAGTATAAATACTTGCGCGGTGCCTTATGGCAAAAATTAATCACTAGAAAACCAAATCGTTTACACAAAAACCTATCACTAGTGATCTCCAAGAAAATCAATTTCCTCAACAATTTGAGAAAACAAATGCTTTCTAAAATAACCAACAATAATAAAACGTAAACAAGAAAGCAAAAACGTAAGCCCAAAAGCAAAATCAACGAAACACGATCTTCAGTCAACTTCGTTACGGATGTTGTCTGAAGATGTTGGCAACATTCAAGGCAACACCCGATATCTGCACTCTTCGAATTAGCAACGCCCTTTTAGAATTATTTTTCTGACATCCCACGGCGTGCACAAGTGCATGTATATGTGTATGATCAAGAGGGAAGTGAACACCACGAAAATCTCCCACTAAAAACTCCCACGAAAATCTCCATGAAAAATAACTCTTCTCTCTTCTCTTCCTCTATTTTCTTCTCCCACGAAAACTCCCAAGCACACACAACAATGTCCTTGTTTCTCTTATTTATAGACTTCATCTCTCCTAGAGTTTATCTCCTCAAGGAAACCTACAAGATATGGTAAACAAGAATTCTATTAAGAATAAGATATCACATCATACAAATTATTATCATAAATACCATATCTAGAAAATCTTTATAATATCTAGAAAGGTAAAACCCAATATTCCACATAATCTCATCAATAGAAAATTAAATTTAAGGAAGAAATTATATCACAATAAAATATTAACATAATTATCTAGAAAGACAAAACCATAATTAAATATTAAATATCATATTAACAAGGAAGAATATATCTTGAGAGATAAATTTAACATGAAATTATATTTCCCTTCAGCCCTTTATTTAATTTTTTTTTATAATATTTAAAGATTGATTTTTGAAGTTATTGTTCGATTTCTATCTCTCTGGCAGAAGCAAAATGACTTGCATTTCGATGTTGTTTTTGTAGGAAGCTCTACTATTTTTATTATTTCTTGGGTGACGTCGTTTTCAATGCTATATCTTGAATCTGTTTCTAGGCATCTTGATCGAACCAAGTAGGTTGGGTCTTTTGCGATTCATATTGTGCACTAGTTACATTTTAAAAAGTTAAAAGAAAGTCAAATTAATTGAAAGAGTTATAATTATCTAACATTATTTGAACTTGGAAACACCCCTTGTCAAAATGTAATAGGTCCGTCCGACAAGTACACCACTTATTTTGACAATTTTCCGACCACCCGTCCCGCCAGTCTATTTTCACGGATCTACTCGTATTAACCATTTTGAATGGTTAGAAGTTTGTCAATCCCTAGTTTATGTATACGTACTATGTTATTAAGTTAATAAGTTTGAGACTATTAGAAATATAACTATTTTGATATAACATATGCACCAAAAAACTTTCCAATTTTACCCGAACANATAGAAAATCATATTTAAAACAATTATTTAAAAATAACAAAAAGTTATTTGATTATTTTCTTTCAATGACTAACTCAACTATCAGACATCGATGAGAGAGATTCCGCAAGAATATTAGGGTTTCCATAAGATTTGTCTATCCTGCTGGAAGCCCAAATAGCTAAGCCGCTAATGTTGTGGCGAAAGTTATACCTCATAAAGTTCCGTAAGATCTTCACTAATATAGATTCTGCAATCATAACTTTGTTGATCTCTCCGAAATTTCATGAAACGAGAGGTTTCCCAATAATAAAACTAATTAAACGATTTTCCACCCTAATAACTCAACATATATTATATACACACTACGCATATGCCACATGCAAGTATATTTGAATCCAACGGGTTTACAGATTCAAGAGATCAATCTAAAAGCTAAATTTGAGGAGAAAGCCTAATTGATCAATAGATGACTTCGGGCCAGTTCATTTAAAAAAGCCCAAAAGCCTAGGGATGGATTGTACTTGGGTCTTGCTTAGGGTGCTTTTGTTGGCCATTTTAGGGTTGGGATTGCTAATCCGTCCACTGCCATCTAATGTCATTCAAACAATGAAAGGAACAAATCAATAATTTATAATGTTTGGGAATTTGAGTGAGGATAATGGCTTCAATAGCATCTGCAAACAATGAAAGGAACTCGTGAATGGGCGCCGGAAGGGTGTCCGGCGTAGCCACTCCTATGCTAAAGTCAGCAGATTGAAGATGAACAGAAACAATATTTTTTGAGTGAAAATATGTATAGTACTTAAGAGTTTTTAAGATTTTCAGAATCTGTAGATGACATTAGTACCTGCTATTTATAGTAGAAAATGGGGTAGGTACCACGATTCCAGTGCCACCTACTAAGTATGGCAAGTCAGTTGCCCATACCCTAGCTTCTGATGACTTCTCGGATACTCCAAGCCCAAGTTGTTCTGACAGATTAGACGGCCTATATCAATCATACTCGAGTGTGGATCAATTCTCGAGGTGGCTCGGGTGGTTGGTTACCCGGGTGCTTGTATAGGAGCCCGGGCTATGACAACTGCCTGGTGAAGAAGAGAAGTGTCCGGGTGGAAGTGAAATGCCCGGGAAGCTGACCTCTATTTTCCAATTGATATCCCGGGTCAATGATGACCCAGGTCCTTACAGGCGTATCACCATATATATNGAATTACAAAAAGAATGCTTTGATTAATTAATCTATAAATTGAGTTAATTTCGTAACAAGATACTTAATTTGAATTACTTTACTTTTTTTGTTTTGTTTTGTTATGATTGTGTTAATTAAAATTTTAAAATGTCAAAATATAGTATAAATATAAATTTTTTAATGGGTTAAACTTCGTGTATAAGTCGGTAGGGTATGAATCCCTAAAAAAATTCAACGGGCCGGGTTTTGGTTCTTTATATATCCGACTCATTGTCATCTCTAGATATATACAAGTATATGTTATGAAAATTAAAGAACCTAAATGTCATGCATGAGATAACTAAAACTCCAAAAAAAAAATGGAGTTAAACATTCTATTTCGTCTCAAGTTGCAAGGATCCAATTGCTGCATATTCAGAAGATTATCATAAAACAGTCTTTTAAGCTTACAGATTATAAGTAGGCGAATATATTTTCAGAAAAATTACAATCTAATTTTTTTACAATAAAATATTTGAAGAAAAAAAAGAAAAAAGAAAAAAGGACATCCACCAGATTTCCCAAGTCCATGTCCACATGATCCATCAACTCGTTGAAACCAGTACTTAAAGTTAAAGGTCGAAGAAATCAATCATGCATAAAATCTCTGACATATATTAGTGGACAAGAAATTGTCCTTTCTTTCATGTAACCTAACGTACTTCAAAAATTCTTCATTGAAATTCAATGGTTGTTCATATTTTAGACGTACACTTACCAGCACAATCCAACAAGATATCTTGGTAAGATATATTAACCTACAATATATAGGTCCCATGCATTTTTGAACTTGAATACACACCATGGCGGAGTCAGGTTTTCATTTATACTCAGATTAGAATTTTTTAAATCATTATTGAACTAAAATTGATAAATAGAGCCTCCGACTACTGGAAAATAAGACAATTTTATGTATAAAAAATATCGAAAAAAAAAACAGGTCCTCAATAAGTTTCTAAAGCCAAATGTAGTTAGTAAAAAGGCAAATGATGAAGGTAGTGATCATATCTATGCAAGACATTAGTAGTTAGGGGATAAAACACACACACACACACATATATGTGTGTGTGTGTGTGTGTTTTTTTTTTTNTTGATGTGACACAATAATTGCTGACGTGGTATTATGTCAACACGAGAATTTAAAAAAAAAAAAGATAAAGTTATTACGTAAAAATCTAACTTAATAATTTGATAACAAAAAATGAAAAGAGACAAAGTTATATGATTAATTTGATTATTTTTTTTCTGTATATTGCATATAAAGTTGTCATAGTTTTTTTATATATTGGATTAGCTATGATATTTTTGTTGAATTGATAGGAGCCTCTCATTTTTGGATCCAATGCTCCAATCCTAATATGTAAGTTATGTTAAAGCTTATATTCGAAGGTTGAATATCGATAATTATTTATTTTAAAGATCTCTTAATTATAATTGCAAATACACATTATTCCTTTTACACTTGCTCTTTTTTTAAACATATTGTTATGAAATGATTTAAACGAGATAAAATCTTATTTCTAGATAACTAATACATATTCAAAAATTTAAAATAAATTATTACACACTATAGAAACATATATTTTATGAACAATTTTTTTATATATATAATCTAACACTATAATTAACTTTCTATAAATATATATTTTAATTAGTAATTAATTCTTGAACCTATTTCTCAAAAAAAAATTATATAATCTAACACTATAATTAACTTTCTCTAAATATATAGTTTAATTAGTAATTAATTCTTGAACCTATTTCACGATAAAAGAAAATAATATTTTTAAAAACAAAAAAGTAAAAAAAAATTTCAAAAATGAAAAATTAATGTTTTATTGATCATTTTAATTAGAATTTAATTAACTATAAAGATGCAATTCATAAAGAATACAAACCAATAAAGGGAAGATGGACAAACAATGGATGGGGGCCTGTGGCAGCAAAGATGATGAAGCAGAAACTCACGGATGTCACAAACTTACAAAATAATCCAGCCTCGAATTCACGAGACCATGTTCAGACCAATTATGAGTTAAATTATAGCGTAAAAAATCAGAATGTACGAAATATTCCATTAAAAACAAAGAGAATATTTATAAATAAAATTTAAATATTCTGTGGTGAGAAGACGTAGATAACTAATTTGGGCAGTCGTGACTCACCTTGATTATTGATATGAAATGTGTGAAACTTCATTAAGATTATGAGGATGTCGGAGTAAAATTACACTTGTATTATAATATGTCGTAATGTTATAATTGTCTTCACTGTTGGAGTAATCGAAACGTGATATTTGTGTTGTTATACAGTTTAAAATATTGGAGTTTCGTTGTTATAATCATCAAATATAATTTTCAATAAAATGACAATTGTTTGATCCTACAATTGATATAAGATGCAAAGTCACATGTTCGATTTTCATGAACTATAATGTATTACAATTATATATTTGAAGAGAGATTCTTGATAAAGAAGAAACAATACTAGCTAGACACTTTCTATTTTTTAGGGCGTTGCTAAAGCGTTGTCTGCTTGAACATCATGATGACAAATGTATCATCATTTAATCATTACCATGTAACCAAAGATAAAAACACTAATTGTTCAACTCTGATTCGTACGTGATCAAATAAAAAGGGGAAGATTTATTACTGATTTCGATGTAAGATGGGCCCAGATGAATTGATGAAGCCCGACTAAATTGGTGAACTGAGTTGGCAATTTATCGTGTTGAATTATTTCTTTTATTGTGAATGCTAGTGACCAAGCAAAAAGGCTCTTGAGCTGAGTAATCTGTACATTTGAAGAGCAAAAAAGTTAGTGAGGTGTCGGAAGGGTTTTCAGCGTAACTACTCCGACTCCGACGCTCAAATCAGTCGAATATCTGCGCAAAAGAAAATATTGTATGGAGAATACATGCTGATGGAAATGTTGAGTGAATTAATCTCTCTAATGATCGAGCAAACCTAAGTATTTATATTAGAAAAGATAACTATGACCTTGTTTACAATACTTGGTTACTCATCATGATCAACCAACTGCCCATGTTTGGCCCTCTGACACTGTTATGACTGACAACCCATACTGCTTCTAGCTAGAATTGTCACATCGCTCCTACATGTGTTGGTATATTAATGATTTCGAAGCATGATGATCCATACTTATGGGCCCAGAGTCAATGCATGTCCCGATATGCTCGGGCATGATAATGATGTGAGGGCATATACAGGTCCCCGATTAATTAACTTGGCCTTCTTATATAGCTCAGGCTAGGCTGAGAGCCCAGACTTGTATGAGTATATGCTAGTCTAATTAGCTTCTCTAGTTGTTACATATCTAGAGATGAATTATATAAGATCATTTTTTTTACTCGGACTGGTTCTTACCCCAATAGCTTCAGGCTCCCGATTTCAACTTACGCTACTTTGAATTTTAGTTATATTGTCGGTCAATTCATAGTCTTAATCCATCAATTTATTTTTTTTAAGTGTTATGTGGTATCGTGTCAACAAATGTCCTTGTCATGTTATATATAATTTTTCGAACTATGTCAATATTATGATGAAAAATAATTAAAGTTGAAAAAATAAAAAAATTAGAGGATTAAATAAATTGAGGAACAACGTAAATATATAAATATATATATAATAAAAAATGTTGTCCAAACTTGGGAGGCTCTATAAAACACAGCAGAGCTTGCTCAGTCCTTTGCTCCAATCACATCCTCTGATTGAATCATGGAGTCCTCGTCCACCACTTTATTCCTTCTCCTAACAATTTCCATGCTCTCCATTTCCTCAGCCACCAATATCGAACCAGATTGTGGCTCCTGCCACAAGCCCCATCCCCCCAAGCCACCCACCACCGTCGTGCCGTTGCCGCCTGTGACTCTTCCACCCGTCACCCTCCCTCCCGTCACCCTTCCTCCCGTGACCGTGCCTAACGTGCCTGTCCCACCGGTGACTGTTCCCAACGTGCCACTGTTGCCGCCTGTCACAGTTCCTCCCGTACTCACCCCACCCAAGGAAACACCGTGCGCGCCTCCGGCAAAGGCTACTACTTGCCCGATTGATACACTAAAACTCGGTGCCTGCGTGGATCTTCTCGGTGGTTTGGTTCATGCTGTGGTGGGGGATCCAGCCGTGCACGAGTGTTGCCCCGTGCTCTCAGGGCTGGTTGAGCTGGAAGCCGCCGCGTGCTTGTGCACAACCCTTAAGATTAAGGCCCTTAATCTTAATATATATGTTCCCATTGCTCTTCAGCTGCTGGTCATCTGTGGGAAGACTCCACCTCCCGGATACACTTGCCCTATCTAAGCTTGTAGATGAGTAAGTAAGTACATGCATGCATGGTTTTCCAACTAACACAATTTATAATTAGTTAAATTTGATATTTTTTCCAAGGTAACATAATAATATATGATATCAAAAAGGTCAAAGTTATGTAATAAAACACAATGTAAGAGAACACTCAAATATACGGGAAGAACTTGGAGTGGGAAAAAATAAGTTTTCAACAGAGAGCAAGAATTCACTAGTAAAAAATTAGGTGTAAGAGGAATGTGATGCCTCGCAGACACTTTATTCATACCCTAAAATCCTACATTTATTTCTCAAAAAAATACTAAAATTTTGTACACTCAATTAATTATATAATTACTAAAAGTTGAAATATTTCTAACTAAACTATGATCAAGTATTTTGAAGGAGTTCTGTTAATAATCGCAAAATACCAACATTTTTCTGTAATTAATTTTTACATCAACTTTTTCCGCCTAACAGTTAAAAAAAAAAAAGTTTGCTCAATCACATAATATCTAACTAAATTTTTTTCTCAAAAATTATTCACTAGAAAAATAAAGATTCTTTATTGTCGACTAATTCTACTTTTTTTCCCTTTTCCGGACGACATATTTAAATCATTCCAATTATATTTTGACCCGAATAAGTTAAAAAAAAATTGAGAGAAAACAATGTATATATGTTGGTCTAATTATTAAAATAAATTATTACATAAAATAAGTTTTGATATAACTTAAATCATGATTACTTATTACACTTTTTTTACTAATAATTATTTTTGCGCAGGTGCACGTTGATTCCACTAATTCAAATGGACGTATTTGGAAGTCAAGTTAAATATTGTCTTGTTTTCGTTTTCGTTTTCCGTTCCTTATGTCGTTAATATGTATTTATTGGAATTGTTATTGATTTTCTATTACTGTACGTTGAACATCATTTCATTCTGTAAAATTATTTCTTGATTGTTTCTTGTACGGAATTAAAGATCTTCCGTTTCCTCTAAGTATGTATCTTACCCAGTAATAGATTATACTAAAATGCTGGCTACGACAAATCGATTAATTATGCAGGAATTTTATTTTCTTACTCGACCTTAATTAAAATACTGCACTAATTGAGTATTTTTTTCTTAATTCAATAATTGAAAAAATGGGTAAATTTCACGACCCAGTTCAGTTTAGAATGGTGTGGGTAGAGACCTTTCCCCATTTAGCATAATAATAGTATTATCTCATCTATTTCAGACCATTATAACTAGTTATTGGAAATTATATTTTAAACAGAACATGCAACATCTCTTTCACCATGCACAGAAACAACTCGTTAGTCAAGTTCTTCCTTTCAAATTATAAATCTACATTACATTAAGGAACAGGCTTTGAACTGGGTAAAAGCTCCACGATTATACCGTATCGCGCATAATGTACATGATCATCAATGAGATATAGCCTTTTGAACAATCGGAATCAGAGCACTTAGATTTTTTGGTGGGGAAAGGGCTTGAAGAAAGAAAAATCAACGACGATATTATGAATATTCTATGTTACAGAAAGTTATGGGAACAAATAAAATATCAAAATTGTTGAGGTCATCGAGGAATTCCTTCAAGACCTCTTCACAGAAGCAACAGCAAAATGTGGATGGTGGATGAACTCAAAGGAGATTCTAAGGGATGGGTCAAGGGTCCCTAACCGGCGAAGAAGGTTAAGAGCAACATCATTATGTTCTGCCACCTGCTGTAACCGACGAAGCTCTGCCATTCTCTCTGGATCACCAGTAAAATTTGCCTGTAGTTCTTTTGCAATCTTCTGAGCGTCCTTGAAGCAATTATGCATCGCTAGAGTCTGCCAATTGCGATGAAAATATTACATTTGTAACTATGAATGGAAGTTGATTGCTGATTCATCATAAATACTTACAGGGAAATGAACGTGATCTGTAGTTTCTCTGAACGAAAAGTAAGAGGCATGATTAGGAAGGGAAGCTTTCTGTAATAGCTCAAAGTGTTGGATAAATCTCTGCGAAGATTATGAATGCCATGCAAATGTAGCAGTCAGTCATTCTCTCACTAGCCAAAACGCACAGAACAATTGACTAATACCATTACCACGTGAAACTACAAGCCTTACAAAAATAAAAATCTTCCGTGTTATTTAAATTTCGAAATGCCAAGTCTAGGTATTTATAAGATGAGTTTTTTTTCTCTTTTTTTTTTTTTTTAAAAAAAAATAGAAGTGGTTTTTTCATAGTCAAACCTTCTGATAAATAACAGGCCAACAGAAAGTTTGGCATTTTTTCTTATATGTAGAGTAAGCTGCAAAATTTTAAAAGAAAGGGACAAAATGATACCTCTTGCTCGCTGTTGAAAGGACCCACGCAAGGAAAGACTTTCTGCTGATTCCTTGAAGAAGCAAGCATCTGAAAATCATATAAAAAGAATCACACCAGTGGGAGATGGACAGCACTAAGCCTATGTTCTGTTCACAAGGCATCATGTACAAGTTGGCAAATTATTACTGAAGTTTAGGTCTTTCTGTCTGTGGCATTGCAATTCCATCGGAATAAGTTACAAGGAAAAAGAAAAGAAAAACAAAATTTGCGCCCATTCAATAAGTGCTATGTAGTTTCAAAATGCTTCTGTCTTCGTACCAGTTCCTAAATTCAGACTTGGCTGATCTTTGAGAGACAAAAAAGTTCAAGCTATATTCAAATTGGCCTAATTAATCATTCACAATTTCGTACTCAATTCAAAAGCTCCGCTGTTTTCATAAAACTAATTCAACGCAGGCACCATCCTTCCTCATAATATTGAGCTTCAATTAGAAGATAAAATATAAATGTTCACAGTTGTCAAGGATAGGATAGCAACTGCTCTCCATCGCTAGGTATCAAATTGGCAGATGGCCACACCCTCATGTTACAGGATGAGAACTGAGAAGACATTCCAGAAATCAATTATACAATAATTACCATCATAAGACCTTGGGCAACATGGATGTAACACTGAAGAAGTAAGACTGGAGGCGGAATCTGATATTCCTTTCCTGCGTCCTTCATCAAATCTTTCTTCTTCTTTGTTTTCCGTCGAGCTGCATCAAAAGCAGAAGGCTTGATCGTAAGTCACCCCAACCATGCAAAATGCACAAACTGAAAGCAGGAAAGAAAATTATACGACATGAAACAATTTCTGCACAAGGTATAAAATCGGAAGGGCGGGGGGTGGTTCAGTGTCACGTCAAAATCATTATCACAGGTCTCCAGTCACGTGCATGGGAATTGAGTTCGAAACAATCTAATATGAATTTTTCATACGGTACAAATTGACCAACCCCTGCACTACCACAAATAGGTGAATGTAGTGAAAGATTGCTTTTGGAAATCAATTTAAGCAAAGAATCACGATAAATAGACACACTTCAATGATTCAGTACACGAGGAAAAATAAAACTTCTATCCACCAGCTTAAGGAGAAAAGCAACTGTTGAGAATAATATGAGAACGTATAGATCTTGGAAATTGATTTTATAACCGCATGAGTTCAGTCAAAGACTACAACATATAGCTATGCTCTGGGTCCTGTTGCAGAGAGCTTTAAGCCACTATTTTTGCAGCAACTTATAGAAGATATAACTGAATGCCATAAGTTTTGACACATAATCAATCACTTGTAAGGCAACAAGTGAATGCCCAACTGGTCAAGATGAATTGCATTGCATGTTGACTCAAAGTTGCAAAAAGATATGTGACTCTACTAACTAGATGATTATAAGTAGGACACAAAAGCTGTACTTCAACTCAATCATATTTTTTAATTTTGTATCACTTTACAAGTTTAAGATCAATCCTGATAACCTCGACTTCAAACAAAAATCTCAGTTATCTCTATTTTCCACAAAACTAAATAGAACTTTCCTTGATTATCCTCTATAAATTGCTGATGCATTCCTTGCCCTTTCAAGACTAGGTTTGCTTATTCCGTATTCCTCGGTCTTAAATTTTGAGTCAATTTATTTTTTTTAAAAACATCATCTGAAAAGTTTGCATCAAGATTGTTTTCCAATGCAGATAGAAAAGGAAAAAAGAACAAGAAGACAACACCATTGAAGCATAACATAGGTCACCTACAAATAGGATGTGTTCAAATGCAAATACCACCCCCACCCACATACACAAATACACAAATATATAAATAAATAAAGAATGGACACTCACAGGAGTCATTTCCCAGCATCATTTTCAGATGTGTTTTCTCAGCAAGTTTGATCAGGATAACATTAATGTACCAATACACCATGCAATATTCATTTGGAGAATATAGCTCCAACTCAAAGCCAAGCGTGAGGAAACGCAAAGCTATCCAATATGTTTGCTCCTCCACCCAAATAAGAATGTGTTTGCATATCTTGAGACACACGTCCTGGAGGAAGTAAAAAGAAGAGATTTAGAGAATGCACATGCATATCAAAATAGCATACGAGACAAATGACACAGAGCAACCACACCCCGGTGCAGACAATATCAATGTTCATACAGCTTTAAAAGGCCTCATTCAACAATTTTGAAAAATAGAAGATTTCTTGCCATAGCTCAACCATATGTAGCAGCACAGTGGAAGAAGTAGCAGGTAAAAGGTTTGACAATAATCATTCAGGAACACCAAAATTCATCAGCACATAACAGAATGAAATAGTTGGCCAACGTCAATTAAAAAAAATAGCCTTAAACAGGTACACTCACTAATAATTATATCAAATCCTAACTAGAAAATATCAAGAGAACATGTGAACATATACTGCTAGCAGCTAAACCTACCTAATAGATACAAACAAGAACATGGTTGAAAAATTGGCTTTCAGATTGGGCCTAGAACATAATTGATTAGCATGATTAGGTCTATAGTAATTCAGACCTCCACTTCACATCAAATGTTACGCCGTTAGGTCTTAAATTTACTCAAGAATAGCAAATCTTAGGAATTAGATAAAATACTTCATATTTTGGCATTTCACGTGTATTCCATCTTCCCTGAATTAGCACCACCTTTGACTTTGACGAGTTGTTTAGACTTCTACACCACAAATATAAAAAAGCAGGTCGATTACATATAGGCACACACAGTACTTTGAAATTAATATTCAAAGATCACAAGCTTTTAGCATCATTTAAATTTTAAACAACATCAACTCTTGTCATATTCTCACAACATTATCTCTGGCAAATGTCACAAAAGGCCATGTGAATACCATGAGTTTCGACAACAGATGTTCTGTAATTTTCACATTCCCCTAAAGAGAATCACGGCCTCTCGCTACATTCATTATGAAGTATATCCAGTAATAGCACATGCATCTGTTAAAGATCAATCTATCTTGTTTCATCAATAGTCGTCAAACAACTTCTTTAGAAAACACATGCCAAGAGAATCAAATATGTCGCAACAAGGTATTGCCACTAGATATAAACCACAAAATTTTGCACCACATGCTCCAGTACCACTTTTGTGGGAGCATGTTTGGAATCAGCAACAAAATTTCATAAATAATTGTCCTTTACAAGTGTACAAGTAACACGAATATAGAGGTCAGTCTTGGTTATACACATGGAGAAAAAATTTAATCATTTACAGTATATTTAAGATAAAAGTTTCTTAATGATAAACCCCATTTTTCTTGAGTAGCCAATGAACTGTGTCACAATAGGGCTGAGAGAACAGTGGCATGTGACTAAAGATAAGATAGCATGAGACCATTTACCTGATCAATTGAAGTGCTCGCTATATCACCAAACTTCTCTCTGAAAGCCAATTCAAGCTGTTCAGCAAACGTGAAATCAGTTCAAACTTAGATCAGCAAACAGTAAAGGTTATTAGTTGAAGCGAAGAAACTCAAGTTTGAAATAAATACAGCTGATCTATCATATCTTCCAAAGAGGAAAACATTAATTTTACACCAAATTCAAGGTCCAAACAGTAAAATTGTTGTTTTAAAAATGCTAAACACGATTATGAGGAGCTCAACCTAATACCATTGGTTGGACCTTCCAATCTCATTTAGAAAAGGCGTGTTTCACTTATTTCCACACTGTAATCAAACATCTTGACTACAAAGAAAGGCACGTGAATCACACCTCCATAGTTAAAAAGTACAAGAAGGATCTTATTGTTTATGTAGATGATATTATCATTATAGAAGATCATGAACTTCAGATTGAGAACCCAAAAGAAGAAATTTCAGTCTGAATTTAAAGGGAAAGACCTGGGAAGCATTAAATACATCTTAGGCATAGAAATTGGAAGAAACATAGAGAGAATTTCATCTCATAAACAAAGTATGCTCTTAATTTTCTTAAGGACATTGCTAAGCTTGAAAACTGACCAGATGGAATGCCTTAAGATTGTAATTTGTAAGTGAAAGCAGAAATTATATGGAGCTAATCCTCCAGTGGAAACCAATCTTGATCGAACTACGTTATTCTTGAACCAACTACTGATTAAGGAAGGGATTTGACCACACATGAACATGACTCCCTCTATTTGGTTCAATGGCTAACACTAGTTGCAGTTGGAGGTTATGGGATTGACCCACTACTGAAAACAGAGGATGGAATAGGTCAGCTAAGAAAGTCAATAAAAAATAAGGTGAAATTTCCTCTACTGCTAGAACTCATATTGCTGGGAAGCCTTCTTTTGAGTTCCTGTAGCTGCTACTCATTCCTCTTCGACTTTATGGAACCCTTACACCTGCTTCTGCCGATACTTTTACCGCAGTGCAAAGAAATGCTTAAATGAGTGGGCATTCTTGCCTTAGTTTCTTTTAACCTCTCATAAGAGTAGAAGTTGGGGAGCAAAGCACGATTGAACTTCAGATCCTTAATCTCAACAATCGAACTCCCACACAAGATATGAACTGAACTGTCTCACACCATTCTAAACCCAGCCCACATACTGCTTTGATGGGCGAGCAGCCGAACCCTTGAAACATACTATAGCCCAAGTGTAAAGAGCCGGAATCGAGGTCTTATTTGGTCCCACTAGTTATCAAGGTTATATCCACCTGGAGATATATCTAAGTCTAACAAAAGAACTGTTCAGTTGGTGACTTAGACTTTTGCCTTTTAACAAAGCCCACAGCTAAGGAGAATAAGAAGAGATGGAACAAGCGTGAAGTACACAACATTAGTGAAGAGAAAAAGGGAGCCGATATCAATTAATGGGCTGTTACTTAATGTGTACTGCTAGAATTAGATAGGATCAACAGGTTAACTGTTAAAAGGTTGATTTTATAAAAGGGCAAATGCAACAGTTATTTTGTAAACTTTTGGTTCGGCAATAAGATTTCTTCTTTGATCTCTGAAATC
Organism: Primulina huaijiensis; assembly: GCF_012295235.1. Taxonomy (NCBI): domain Eukaryota; kingdom Viridiplantae; phylum Streptophyta; class Magnoliopsida; order Lamiales; family Gesneriaceae; genus Primulina; species Primulina huaijiensis. Next base: position 21,170,149 of record NC_133306.1, read on the forward strand.
GTTGGCTTTGGGTTATTCATCGTTCTTCTAAATTCTGTGCTCTTATTCAACTTGTTCTTCACTTGCGATTTTGAGATATAACAATAACAATTAGCCCCAAATTTGCAGAAATCGAAATTTCAGAAGCTTGGTTAAAATTCTTGAAAACTCAACCATTTGTGTTTCTACAGACAATAGTTTGATGAATGAGGGATTATTCAAGTGAACAAACGGATAATGGAGAAAAACTAATCTTATTATAATCTTCACTTTTCTTTAGTTTTACTTGCTAGCTTCATTTGTACATGCATGACATCTATGTTTTCCAGAGTAATGTCAACTTGAGATATAAGATATTACTTGGTGGCTCAACAAAGACCCAAAAATCAGATAAGACACACCAAAGAAAGGCATTAGCTAGCTGAATTCAACCATGGAGAATGAAACACAAAAACCAACAAAAGTAGCGCAATCTTGAAAAGGCACATGTTGCAAAGGTATACAAGGATTACCCATCTACATTGCCAAACCTGAACATATATTATTCGCCAATCCTGTACAAGCTTCCCAAGTTTACGCCTTTGCCATGCGGTGTTTGTGCATAGGACTCTAAGCAAGCTGATTAATAACTGCATTGCACAAACAAGTGATTTCAATTAAAATGCAGTTATCCATTGCATCAAAAACCGAATATGAAATGAGCGGCAAACCCAAAAACCTATAAGAGAAGGCTGAACAAGATATTATAGTACAATGTTTACATGCTGATCATAAGCTATAGTGACATGGTTTTAGTATGAAGATCATATCTGGTAATTCACCTGCCCTAGTTGTACAACAGCTTCGTTCTTCTGGATATCGTGATTTTTTGTCCCATCAGGTAGAAGGGAAGCTTTGCAAATAACAGCAAATATAGGGTCACGTCCATAGAGCTTCCCATCTTGAACCAGTAGAAGCTGTCCATTAGTTTTAGCATGAGAATTGGTGACACAACCAAACATTTATCAGAAGAAAGATAAAAAAAATAAAAGAACGAGATCAGGTGATCTAAGTATTTCTTCCTTAGAAGAACATATATGCCTTAACAAGAAAAGGAAATGTGACAAAAATCCACTTCACAAATCCAAGACAGATTTTAGACTAAAAGTTCAACCTAGACCAATACCTGCCTAGAGGCATATTTGTATATATCATGTCATCTTATATGTCACGAAATTTGTCAGATTTTTGGCAGACGTTTACTCATCTTGATTCTTACTGTAGCTCGATTCTCGAGGAATTGCCTTGATCTAATAGTGGGAGTAAGTGCCCTTCAAGTAAGGTGTTAGCTTATTTATAATTTACACCATACAACTCTTATTTCCAAAATTAGAATTATTATAGCAACTTTTATGTGTGCCCAAAATATACATAAATAAAGATCTTGAGATTCCTACGGCATTTGTGAAATGTGATTGCACGATTTTTTGGCAGAAACACCTTACTTAGTGATTGCAATGTTTTAATTAGTTCCTCCTCGGTATCAATCTAAAAAAATTTGCTATGTTTAATTTTGTGTTTTTTTTAATGAATAACATCCATTAAAATAAGGTAAAAAAAAGTTTTGTACAAGTACATCAGACATCCCAGAAGATGGCAAATATTGAACCAATAGAATCAACGATACCATCACCAACCACACGAGGCATACCCCTGTTCTACAAACAAGCAAAGATGATCATATCCACAAACATCATAAGAGAAAATAATAATACAATCAAGAGCCTATATCAAGATGACTTGGCAAACATGAAGAGTAACGATCTCGATTTTACTAATGATATCCTTGGGATACGACATTTCTTCGTCAAAAATAGCTCGACTGTGTGCATTCCAAATGTTGTAGACACATGCTGCCACTGCAATACATATCAACTTGGACAATGCAAAATTACTTCTATAGACACCTCGGAAAGCTTTCACAACCGATGTTGAAGATCTCATGATTTGACGCATGCCTAGCCGTTCTTTGATGTCGTTCCAGATTTTCTTCGACACGTCACAAGCAAAGAAGAGATGACAAGCCGATTCCTCATTTTTATTACAAAGTAAACATATCTCGTTCTCAATATAACATTGTCGATCTTTAGTTAGGAATTTACCATGTGCAAACAACTACATGGCAAAATGATGCTTGGGGAGTATGCAATGTTTTCAAATGATAGGTTTCCATGGCCATCGCCCTTCTTTTTGAACAAAGAACTATAAGCTCGAGCAAGATCACCATGACATCCAAACCAATTCTCCAACAGCATCTATGCACTCGCAGTCGAGCGTTGTCCAAGCAAAAGAACATCTCGGATTCTCAGAATTTGTTTAATCAAAGGAGACTCATCTTTGTTCCAATTACATTCCCAAACACTACCAAACCGTACATGGATCTCATTCACCCATTTCACCCACATGCTATCCTTCTTCATATGAATCTTCCATTATGTTTTTGCAATCAAAGCATTGTTCCAAGTAAATAAATTCTTAAGCCTCATGCCCCCGTCTTCCTTTGGTCTACAAAACATGTTCCATGAGATAGGATGGTGCTTCGAGGGCCACACAAACTTCCTACAAATCCTATAAATGTCATCCACGATATTAGAAGAGAATGGTAGAATAACCAACCAGAAGCATTCCACCCCTTGAAGTACCGATCGAATCAAATCGATCTTTCCGACATATGATATTGAGTGTCTCGGCCAGTAGCTAATTTTAGCCCCAATCGCATTCACAAGTAGGCTATATTCCAAGGTTGCGCTTAGATAGGTGGATTTGATTTGAGATGATTTGAAGAATGGATTTGAAATAACACCTTCTTGAAGTATTTTTGGGTAGATTTCAAATTCATCATAATCGCCATTGCATTTACATACGTCAAGGAGGAGAGTATTTGAAATTCACCCATTTTTGATCCATCGACACAATCAAATGGATTTGAAATTCATATATTCAAATCCATCCATCCAAGCACAAGTTAAATGATTTGAATCGAGTGGAAAATTTATAATTACACCTAGGGATGACAATGAGTAGGGGTAGAACAGGTACCCGACCCAAACCTAACCCATTTGGGTCAAGTTTGGGTAATGTTAAATTGGTAAGGGTCGGGTATGGGTATTCAACTTTTGTACCCGGAGAGGTATCGTTCTGCTGAAGGGTTTTATACCCGACGTTCATAAGAAAAAATTCAAAAAGCTGGTTCGGCCAGTGTTACTGAATGAAATCAACATTGGAGGTTTTTTCCATGGTCTGCAAGGCTGCATTGGAGGTTTTTTCTAATGGTCTACAAGGCTGCAACACATAGATTCGTCATGGAAGGTTTTTTTTTTTATAAGAGACGATATTTTATTAATAATATGATGAGAACAAGTACATTAGTGGACTAGTGGTCCACTTTCATGGAAGGTTTAACAACAATAAATATTCAATTTTAAGAATTCCATGAATAGAAACTCAACATGGATTGCCAGTTCTATTTTTGAAGAAAACTCTTTGAGTACTCATATTTCTGCTAAGTTTGGCATTTAGAGCTAACTAAAGGATTTGAGATGTCTAACTAAATTTGTGAGAGAATGCGTTTCTACTTAAAAAACCATACCCCAACTGGCCAACAGTCATCTACATGGATTCTACTCATCCTTCCTCTGTGAACAGTTAAGAACCAATATTCTTGATAATGCCATTTCAGGTGACACCAAGTTGAAGTCTTCCAAAGATGTCAGAATATTTCATGATTATTCCCTGCAAATGGAAATTATCCATGATCAAATCTTGTCAAGTTAGTTTCCCACTGTCTAATGTTAATGGGGCTATCTGAATCTCTATGTGCATATGACCGACCATGCCTTCATTCTATCTTTTTTTGTTTTTGCACAAATCCAGCTTACCATTCTCGCAAGTACTCGTGCATTTATAGTTCATAAAGGTGGGATTGTTCCTCAGATGTAGCTGCTATTTGGTATCTTCTAGAATTTAATGGAGAATGCAGATCACAGTCAATCAGTTCAACCCGTGCAGCCTTAATCAAGTATTATATATGATGTCTAAATACACCACCCTAACTGAGTCTATTCATTTTAAAATGTTAATTCTAATGTTTCACTAATTCAAATTTTCATCACTTTCTTCTGCATGTACATCAATCTTCATGACAAATACATTGTTTCTGAAACAGCCTTTAATGAACACTCTATCTTCACTAAACCTGAATTGGCTCGTTCAAGTTGTGCCCCTGTGTGCAAAATTCATGGCTTTGAAAGATGCCCTCTTTTCATCTCTCACACTCAGCACGTTATTTTCTTACCTCATAGACTCATCCATTCGTCCACTAATGCCACAAACTTCTAGATTGGAGGCCAAAAAAAGAGAGAAATTGAGAGAGGGGATGCCCAGTGCAGAACTATTGGTTATACCGATAAGGAGAAGCAAAAGGATGAGAGAAAATCATCAGTCTGTATTGCATTTTGCCAAGTGCAAATTGAGTGGATTTTAAGTCCGTTTTCAACAAAAAAACCGAAGAATGAGGGCTAAAAATCAATTTGGATAGCATTTGATTATACACTAAAGCATAAGATCAAAAATCATTTGGGATTTCTGGGATGATAAAATGAGGTTAAAAAAAGGGGCAATGAGAAAATCTGAAAAGAACCCGAACTATGCACTGCTTGGCCAGGTAACCCAACTGAAGCTAGTACATCGTGGTTCTATAATTAGCACCTAGGTACCTAAACCATTATAGCTTCTAAACCATCAGATACTCCCTCTCACCCAAATAAACATGATAGCAGAATAGTAAATACCTAATTTCTTCAATGACTATGTCAGTTCATCAAGGCTCAATGAATTTGTGTTTGCACAATATCCACACGAATAAGCATGGTGGAATCATCGAAAAGTTGTCTGCTCTAGTTCCCAATACACCTGCAGTGGCCCAAGAAATAAGTGGCTCTTACATGTGGTTGCGGTAAAACCGTTGCATACAATTCGAACTGAAATACATAATTAAGAGTAGATTATTTGGAACATGCTCAAGATGAGACCATTGTTGATAAATAAGAAATGGGACTCAACCTAAAAGTTAACCCATTGATTCTCAACATTGCATGCTCATCCAACACCAATATTTGCAGAATAATTTAATGAAAATTTATTTAGACCAATAAAGTTTTGATCATTGAACCTCCCTCCAAGCTATTCGAATTTAATTAATTTCCGAATTTACTCGTTCCATCTTTTCTGGACAAAACTGAATCAGATTCAAGCAGTTTAGTCCAGACATTTTCTCAGTTCCCAGCTCTCCCATCCAAGTCATCAAAGTATATAGTCATTGATGAATAGCTGCTGTAGTGATGTCATGTCGCCAGTTTACCATCTTCCTAGCGAAAACTTCATATCAAAGCATGAAGCGTAATTTTCATATATTCATCTATGTAAAACTACATGATTTAAATCATCTTTCTATATTAATTACTGTGGAGGGAAGAAACAGAAACTTCAAAACGCGAGCACTCCTACCTGAAGATGAGCTCTAGCAACCAAATCAGGTTGAAATTTCTGAAAGTCAACCACAAAGCGTAAAGCACCTTCAAAAACCGGATCCAAAGGGTAGGAACATATAATATCTAGATCATGAAGAAGCTTCCGGAAATAATTAACCGCCTGATACAGGAAAACCAGAACTTAGATTCAGAATATGGATAAATAAAACATTCAGTGTCGCTCAACATTTACCTCTTTCCAGCTAAGGAGTCTAATTGCACGAGGAGGAGTTGGTGTCGCTGATCTACTGTTCAAGGTGGAATCAAAACCAATTGGTCGACAACCAGAGGCAGTTGTTTTGTCTTCTAACCTATCCTCTAAAGTTCCACGAGCACGGGTTGTTCTCAAAAATTCCTCTGATTTAAGAATGGAATCTAGCTCCGATAAGCAGGAAACGATATGTTTCTTAGCCAACTCCAAACCTTTGCCTTGAGGTCTCCTCATACATGTCAGCACATGGTAAAAGTGCTGAGCTAACAAAGTGTAGATCAAATGTTACCCAAGGAAAAACAATGGCCTCACAACAAACGTTTTCCATAATGAGATACAACACTGAAAAAATAGCCAAGTAATAGAACAGAATAAAGTATCAGGTAATAATGAATTATAATATTACCGCAAAAGGTTAGCTTTATACAAATAATTGCAAATGAAAATGCATCAATCAAGAAACATATTTGAGAAACACACATTTCAAAAAAAAATTTGATAGGAAACACATTTTATTAATTGATTATTAGTGATTACAATTAGCGGATAAGAAATCCGCTCTAATTAAAGTAATTAAAACCAAACTACAACACAATAATCATGACAATACAAATTTCCAATCCCGAGATAAATCTGAGATACAAAGATGTTGATATTCCGGCTGTATCGTCGACCAACTCGCAACCCTGAATTTAATTTTATCCCAGACTTCGTCGACTGACTCCGACTTCTCTTCAAATATTCTTGTATTCCTTTCCAACCAAATGGACCAGGATATACAATGAACAATCATAAACCAGAACCTCAGATGTTTTCTTCCTTTACAAACTCGGTTCCATAATAAACATCTCCTTTGCCTTTTCCGAGAAAGCCCATACCAAGTCCAACTCTTTCAATGCCTTTAGCCAAATGTGTGATGAGAAGGAACAATGAAGTAGTAAATGATCCTGACTTTCCTCATTCCTGCGACACAAGCAACACCATTGTGGACTTAATACACATGCCGGCCATCTTCTTTGCACTGAATCGCAAGTCTGTAACTTCCCCAAAGCCACAATCCACGAAAACACTTGAACCTTCGGTAGGATAGGTATTTTCCAGATGTTGGAACAATATGTGAAAGGATTAGAAATAGATGTGGAAAAAAATTAATTATAAAAAGATTTAACAGAAAACAACCCTGAAAATCTCCCAACCAACTTCTATAGTCCTCAACACCCCACTCCAATCGAACGTCCTATAGGACCCGTAAAAGATCTGTGAACTCAATCTCTTCTCTCACATTAAAATTCTTTCTAAAACGGACATCCCATTGGATAAGAAAGTTAGCGCTGCTATTGACTACATCAACAAAGCTTATGATTGGTTTGTTAGTTAAAGTGCATATCTGAAATAATAAAGGAAAACGATCTTTGAACGAGACCTCCCCTACCCACTCATCCTCCCAAAACCGAATGATATTACCCTCTTGAAGCACCCCCCACACCAACTGATGAAAAGTCGGGTAAGATCGAGAAATACATTTCTAAGGACTTATGAAGGTCGTATTCCCCGCCAACCCCAAATCCCATCCATTTTCTTGAGTACCCTAAATGCTGATTATCACTTTCTTCCACATATTCTCCGTATCCACCGAACCTCTCCACCAACATTTTCCAAGAAGCGCCTTATTTCGTAAACGGATGTTTCCCAATCCCAGGCCTCCTCTGTCCTTTGGTTTGCACACTTGTTCTCATCCTACTACATGACAATGATTATCCCCGTCGGCACCATCCCAAAAGAAATTCCTCATCAATTTTTCCATTAATATCCCCTCCTTATTCGGCACTTTGAAGATGGACATAAAGTAAGATGGCATGGCACTTAAAACAACCTTGATCAACGTTAGCCGACCCCCCTCGACAAAAATGATTTTTTCCAGCTTGCTAATTTTTTTGCCATTTTGGATAATACCGGTTCCTAGAAATCCATAGTCATTGGGTTTCCTCCCAAAGAAACCCCTAAATATTTAATCGGAAAGTTGCCTCTATTGCACCCAATTGCTATTGCCATTCCATCGCTATCCTCGTCAGACATATCCTCGTCCTCTCTTAACTTAAAACAGATTTGAAAATATACTTTTTTTTCACTCACACTGATCCCTAGGAAAGATAAAAACTTGCTGCACTCTTATGTGCCCAGATAAGTATCCATATCCTCTAATTTGTCTCCAATGGTTGGAGCAACACCAGACTATGATATACCATATGATTATCCTTTTACAAGTAATGTACTAATATTCATGCATGAATTTATAATTCTGTCAAATATCTATTACCTGCCTCTTTATGGTACAGCAACCGATGTACTCACACTGAGCTGTGATAATGTCCAACATGTGGCACAACATGATCATAGTTTAACATAAATATTACACAACATATGTCAATGAATCAAGAAAAGGAAAATCAAAAGACACTGTAATCCAACACAAACGACATATGCTTACACGTCCTGACGCCAAATTGGACAAAATAAGATGTATGCAAGACATCATATACGTTATGCGGCAATTTTATACTAATTCTCTTCTTTTCATTTCTAAGTTTTTATTATATTGAATGATGGTAAGGTGAGGCGCTTCCCTTACTAGCTATTTGCTTATCTATGTACGTCAGGAAAATTCAATGTCCTGAAACATCACTAGATGATTTATGATCAAAATTATAAAGGTAAATCATGTTAAAGTTTTCGAGTATTCCTTGATTACTTTGGCTTGCTCGAAAAGGGGAATCTTTATCATGAAAAAACAAAACTCAAAAGGTCAATTAATTGTTTAGATACATTTATTGGATACTTATAATGTCACACTCACAGTAACAGTTCGATAATTTTTCGCCCAACCACTGAACCAATGGCCTGCAATTTAATTAATTTTACAGTTCTATAATTTGTTATGTCTCACACAATAAAATGCAATTAAGATGTAAAAGGAAGAACAATTAAGAAGAATCGTAATATGGTATAGAACTAAAATATGAAACCCAGAGTATATTTGTTAGTAACTCACTAAACAAGAAATATCTGTTTCTTGAGATTTTATTTTATTTTATTTGTAAGGTTCCTGCTAGTTAAAGTGCACAACACCAGCAGGAAAACAAAACGAAGCTTTGTACTCTAGTTATGAACATTATATTATACTACAAAAACAGAAGTCACACAAATCAAACAGGGAATAGTATCACTCAAATTAGACCATATTCCAACGGCGATTGCTGAAATGTAGATCATCCAAGAAGTTTTTAAGTTACACCAAAAGATCTACATATTTGTGATGCTTTCTAGATTGCCAACATATTAGAACAAATTGGCTCATTTTGAGTAATATATCTGAAACTTGTTAGGAAAAAATGAGTATCACCTTCTAAGCAGCGAGTAGTCCAAAATAATTTTAACAAAAGCAGCCTGATTTTGAACTACTTTTTTTTTTTTTTTGATAAGAAACATAATATATTAATGATAATAAGATTTTTGTTACAAACGGCGGATAAGTAATCCGCTTAGTCTAGATAGAACTTTTTAAAAAAAAACAAAACCCATCTACAACACGACCATCAATCGAAAACGAAATTCCAATCCCTGTATAAGTCTGAGACACTGAGATGTTCATTTTTGAACTACTAAAATAAGCAATACAACAACTACCCAAAAATAAGCATATAAACCACTTCTGTGAAACATATTCATAGATGCATTTATTTAAAGTGAATGGTAGAATGCAAAAGATATATTAAAAGATAAGACCTTACGAACGCGTAAACGACCCAATAATGCTTTGCAAAACCCTTCTTCAAGTCCGAGATCAGTTTGCTGTGGCTCTACATCTGCATAATCAGGCAGAATACCTCATCATAGAGATCTAAGCAGCCTTTGATGAAGAATGTAATTATTTAGCAAATGCATTAGAGCAAAAAATATGTTCATAATTACCAATACACATTATGATCCCACGCCAGTGGGCCAACAAAAACGTATAAATGAGAAAAGAAAAGGCATTCTGGAGAAGATAATAGTGCTAAACTGAGTTGATTATTCTCAAGTGATGGTGCATATCAAACATTGCAAATAACTACACAAAATAAAGTCATCACAACACCTATCATATGATAGAGTACCACCTCTAGATACAAAAGCACAATAATCCAAATGTAAACGGAACGTTCAGATAGATGACACACGCTGTAGCGTTTAGGAAAAAGACATCATGGATACCAACAAGGGGACTATGCCGCAGAGTAAACTACTCTTTCAGCAGAGTATTTCCACCTTACTTGATAAATGTATGGTCCTCATTTATCAAATCTGCTAGGCCATAAGAAATTGTATATACAAACAATTTTACCTGAATCATACCTTAACTAATATTAGTACAATAAATCTAATAGGTTAAGTACCTTCTACAACTATCCTTTTCGATAACAGTGCTTTACAAGCCTTAAGCTGACGCAAAATAGTTTCTTCCACTGCATGCAACATTGATAAGCATTTTTCATCTCCATCTCCCTTCAATGGAAGACCATACGCCATTGTGAAAAAATCATCTTCCTGAAAATGAGTAACGAAATGAAACCCCACTATGATTGAAAATGTCAGAAACCTGAGGTGAGGTGAGAAGAAGCAAATATATACAAGGAGGAATTTGAGAATTCCAATCCATTGGGCATCTTAATCATGTTAATAATTAAATCTTCGTCTAGGTCCCCAAAAGCCATTATATATAACAATTTAAATCACGTGACTGCAAAACTCAATTATGTTACGATGCCCTACAACCATGTAATGAGTTGACATTGATGGTAACTATCAAACAAAAATTTTCAATGGTGTAGCATTAGTTACAGCATGTTCTTTTTTTTATGAGAAACAAACTTCATTGATGACAATAAAACTGTACAATTGGACAATATAAGAGATCCTCATACAAAATATGAATGCATCATCTTATGTTCCTGAACGTGACAAATAAAATGGCATAAGACTCTTGATTTATGCCAGAATGCACCATCAGTTAATGCAAACCAATATATGATGTTGTCCACGACTGATTCTCATATCCTTTAATAAAAATATCCGCTTCTTCTCTCTCCAGACCATCTAAAATACTTGCTAATGCCATTAATTTCCATATTTTCTGCATTTTCTCTCTTCGAGATATTTATTCGATATCCCATGATGTGTTACTTTTAAGGACAAACCAAATGAAAAACAAATACTTCAAAATCTGGCATCAACTAATATGAATTTAAGGATCTCATAGTCTTGCAAGCTTTACCAAGCACACACCATTTGGTGATACTGTGATACCATAATGAAATCAAAGCATCATGCAATATGCAATAAAATCCAACTAAATACTTCAACTTAGATGATCATAGTCGTTTTTCATAAGAGAAGAATTGTATAATGAGAGGAATGGTTGTTAATCAACAAAATATGTATTTTTCATGCAAAGGCAGCCGAGCTCTCCGCAAACCAAAAATGTAAATCACTCTTGGTCAAAAAGTGTTAGGACATCTCTCCGATAAAAACCACCTCAGCAACCATCTTCTAGAATCCTAATGTAGGCTGATTCCGAACTTTCTATTTAACATGTCCTTTTGAGAGCATTCCAATATTGTGCATGCATCAGAGACAACTGTATTGACAGTTTCATGTTCAAAGGACGAGCTAAAGAATGATTGAAGTACTTTACTTCATTTGTACGTGCATCTGAAACAGCTGAAACAACGGCATTGCAAGTTGCACGTACAACTCTGCTGAAGGAATGTAGCAAAGCATGAGATGATGTTCTCTCCGGGCTTAAAAGGTAGAGGCATGAAAAAACTGTCTGGGACAATGATCCTCCTTTATGCCATGTAGCCTGCAAAAGAAGAAATGAAGTCAAGGACAGCTGTTCTCAATCTGTCATGAGTATACTCTATCACTCTTCTAAAAGGTAATACAGTAACACCTCACAAGATAGAAGATGGTCCATGATGTCAATAAGAAGTTGAATATCCATAGTTCGATCAAAGCTCAATGGAACAGGAGCAGCACCATTTTCAATGGCTTCATCCACAGAATAATATGTTGAAACAATGCCTGAATCCATCTTTGGGTCCATAATCTACTTAAGAAGGATGAATTTTAACAATAAATACCAAAACAGAAAATAATGAGAAATGCAAGAAATTTTTATGTTCATGCATTAAGAGTTGATTCTAAAATCAGAAATGGTACACTTAATAAAATAAAAGCAGAATTGGCACATCCTTAAAATAGTAATTTGTTATAGACAATGTGTGTGTGCAATTAAAACAGCAGTGGATCCAATCTACTAAACTGAAACCTTGTGCATCTACGCATGTAAACGAAATCCAGACTAGACTTGTTCAACACCTATTTTTACAAAACATTCACAAAAAGACAAGTCTAACAAATCATTAAGAGAAGCAATACCATCAGATTCACATGGCCTAACATTACAGTCATGCAAGCAAAACCAATTAACATAGGCATAAGATGCCAATTCTACAAAATGAGCCATCAAATAACAAGACTAAGCAAACATCACCAGGAAAATTCAAACATGAAAGAAATGTGTGCAGTGGTAAGTAAATAATGTTCTTCTAGCTTTCCAAAAAAAATTTCTAACTAGTTCTTTCATAGATTTATTTCCACATCTTAAAACTTAAAAATGTAGAATGTAAAAATTTATTTGGCCCATTTCAAACAATAAAACTTCAAAAAGATTATTCTTCAAAATGGCTTCCAGTTAACTGCTGGCAATAATGCAGCTTTAGACAATAATTTACTACTGCATGTAAATATGAGAAAAAGGAAAGTAATTTTTTTCAAAAAAAAAGACAATTCTTTTCTACTGAGATCCCAATAATAAATTGTTTTTAAGATCAAATTATGCGTAGTTAGCTAGATCCTTATCAATTTTCAACATTATAACTTTAACAGTATGAGAACTGTTGAACAAATATAATGTATTACCTCTAATGCAGACATGGCAGCGAAAAGATTAAAATTCTCTCCATTTATTAGCTCATCATTTCGAAGATCTGTGGTCATATCTCGAAAAAGAAAGAGTTAGCCATGAGTATGAAATACATCAAGGAAAAAGCTATGTAACCAGAGATAGTACTTTCCCATGCGAAGACTGTAATAAAATACGTCAAATCTCTACAAATTGATGATTTAATCCTCCTGCTTCTTAAAACTGAAAAACTCACTGTTCATTTATTGTAACAAAAAATTCAGAACATCAGAACTATGGTAAGGAAAGTAATTAGTTATCTGCTTCCATCCCTGTCTTTCTCTAACAAAACCTAAGTTTTTGGTTGGGAAGTTAGAGCACTTGACCCGCTTGCAAAGTCGTAACTGATTTTTCTCACTAGCTCGTATTTTCATCACCATTTTTTAACACTTCCACCATTCAAGAAAGCAGCATGAGGTGTCAATCTACAACGTGGAAGTGATCCTCAAACAAAGCCAGAAGCATGATGGAGATTGGAGACTGGAGAGTGGCTTCTTAAATATAAACAAGTGGCATGGGCCATGGAGTACTAATCAGACTTTCAAGTTTACTGAGGCCAAAGGCCAACAGAGTATGGCCGGTGAAACAAATCAAAGTTTTTGGTTTTTACTATTGTTTTGTGTGAGCACAATAACATCAATCTAACAGTGGTATAATCACATGAAAAGGATTTTTTCTACCTTTGGATCAATCAATAAAACAAGATAATGATGCTATCTATTAGCCCATCACTTCCAATACCTTAAAAACTTCTTTACTTACTGCTTTTCAACAATTATATGAGTAAGCCATTTACACAGACTAATCTTCGAATACGATATTCACATTCCAAGCATCCACGTTCATTGGAACCAAACAGCCCATAAGGACTAGTAAAACAGCAGACGATTACTACTGCAAGTGTATAAGCCAGTAAATTCTAAGTTTGAAATCATTAAATCGACACAAAGAACAACGACGATTGCAATGAGATAGATAGAAAGAACCGTTGCAAGCGAGGTCGAGGAGGTGGGAGACATCCGCCCAAACGGTGCCGTCGCTGGAAGGTATGGAAGGGCTTATAAGTTCTTCCGCGTCACCAGTTCTTTCCGATTCGCTCTTCTTCGCCATGAATTTGTCACTCAACTGCACCACAAGTTTTTCGATCGGTTTCGAATTTGAAGTTTGGGCGGAGTGTCCAATCGTCTAATACGAATCTCTCAATGGTCTTCACTGGTTTGGAGTGTGTGTTCGCCTGGCATAGGGCAGAGCCCGGAAGACTATGGATCCGGCTTGGAAGACGACATAATATTGCTACATAAGTTTCTTATCAAAGTGTTGTGTCAAATTACTTTAGTGACTCTAATCCATATCATTTTTTTTCTTATTAATAAATAAAATTTATAGATCAAGACAATTAAATACGAAGTACAATGAGCGAGTCAAATCGACAAACGAGAAAGTACGTATATAAGCATGGAACACGAGTATCAATGTTAGATGTTTAACATCGATTACAAAAATCTAAAGAAGTATATCAATATCGGCATTTGGTCATATTCGAACTAAAAAATCAAACAAAACCTAGTCTAGAAAGTAAATTGGAGTCATAGGAAAGTGTGTATACGACTATCGATACCAATGTTAAATGTTTTGCACCGTTTGAATTAAATTTTTAAGAGTTTTATATATTGATTTGGACAATCCTCACATTTGAAGCTAGATTTTGGGATGAAGTTGAGTCTCAGTCATAATTTAACATGATATCAGAGTTCAGGTTCACCGTTATTTGTTGGATTGCTCTTATGGGTCGGGCTACTTGCGAGAGTTGTATATATGAGTTTGGACAATCTCTCTTTTGAGTTAACTTTTGAGGTAGAGTTAAAGTCAAGTCCTAATTATAAATGGTATCAGAGATCAAACTCACGTATTATGAAATGACTTATATTCTCATTTCCCCAATTGTCAATTTCATCTTTCGGAGGAATCTTTATCTCGAAGTATTTTGATGTGTTGCTATTAAGAAGAAATCGAAGTTTGAATCGCTGTATTAACTAAGTAATCTTCCAACTCTTCATTCTTAAACATAGTAGTATAGATGTATCGGTTGATTTTGAATGTGGGTTGAATGTCGGTTTAAATATCAAATATCGAACTTATATTTTTAATGTATTTTAGCATTTTAAAAACGTGATATCTGTGTAAATTTGATTATTTTTATAAGTACTCTTTTCATAAAAATTAAAACTCGAATTTTAAAAACTAAAAATTAAAAATCACATTTCAAATTGTATAATTTCTTAATCATTTTGATATGTTTTATATATATATATATATATATAAAAAAATAGATACGCTAAATTTGTACAAAATCAAAATTTGATTTAAATTTTTTTAAAAAAAAATAGCACGGTGGAGGTAGAGAAATAAAATCATGGTGTTATACCATGACATCAAGGTGTTTTTCTTTATTATGACCCAACCTTCATATACAATATAAAAGGATTTATTGATGAGGCACTAATATTTGAAGATCAAGTATAATTTCAATAAAATAAGGCAAAAAAAAAAAACTATTATTATTATGTTGGACATATGGAATGTTTCAAGTGTAAAATATAACTTGCCTAAATATAAGGATTGAATATGCAAGCGAGATAGTTACATAAAATATACTAAATCCTAACTATAAAGTATTATCTCATATATTACCTAGTATTTGATGAAGTGTGTGAGTACGTGCGCGTGTGTGTATATATACAATGTCTTTTTTATGATATGGTATTAACATTTGAATATCAAATGTAATTTCTTAAAAAAGAAAAGGCAAAAAATGAAAACCTTTTGTTATGGTACAACTTGGGTGAGTATAAGATTCACTATGAAAGTAAAATAATAACTCAAAATATGGTGCTGAAACTCAATAACAAGATTTAGTGTAGGTTTTATCAAGTTTTCCGACCGATTGTTATTCAAAAATCTGATGTCAGTTGCTCCAAGAGATCTTCCGGGTTTTGTATAATAATAATTATTATGTCTATATACAAATTTGCCAACCCCAAGCGATTCTTTTTCTATCTAAACAAACCATTAGAGGGACGACTTTGCTCCAAGAGTTCTTTCTTGATCACATGATCGTGACAAACATGAAGCAGATCGACTTAACAATGTTGTAAATACCTGTAAGTAGCATGAAGTAACGTATAATATCAGGTCATTATCGGGCTAGTATTGGAACGGTTAGTCCTTGAAGACCTGTGAGTCCTCCAATAAAGCTCGGATATCAGAACTGTTGAAACCTTGGGAGGTTTTGACGATATTAGGGCTGTCATAAGATATAACATCTGTAAGAGGGTAGCTTCTGTTAGCATGAAGTTGGCTGCTCGCACCGCTGCAAACTCCAGTCAACACTACAGACTTGTGAACACCCCCGAGCATTTCTTCATAGTCGGTGTCACCACTTTCCCCAACAAAAACCACCACTTTTGACAACTCCATACCCCAACGAAGATATAAGTACCTACAAAGAAAGTTTCTCTCCATTAATTGAATCGATAGCAGGATTATCGAACTTTGCAAGAAATCTAACACTCTAATATCCTATCATAAAAATTTCTAATTGACCTTTGAGTTACAAAAAGAGGCATGTGGTCATACAAAACATGTGCAAGTTGTGGTCTTGTGGGTGGCCAAGAAGTGTAGTCAGTGACCCACATGCATGGATAGCAATTTCTTCTTACTAGGTTATCCAAATGGAAAAGGTGCCAAGTGAATACGAAATAGAAACAACAAGCCCTAATTATTTGAATTAGATGGCCGGGCTACACACACCATGCATGAGAGATTTGTCACTGGGGCATGCCCATGAGAGACTTTGTTACAAGTTTGATGTCAAATAACGCTTATAAATCAGGAACATATGAACTTGCATGATCATCTAGAGCAGTAGAATCCTCAACATGCCACATCAGCAGCAGAACAGCATAAGTGGAATCACAGAACCATCAATACTACTACAAGATCAGATGAGATACTCGTACAACATTACAGATAAGTAACTTTGATTTCTCTTTTGGTCATACTATTTTTTTGCAAGGGTTAATGTTCTATATTGTCAACACTAAAGTACAATACACTCAAGCAGCACCAGAACCTTAACATACAACCAAGATGAAGCTGATAGCCTTGCTTGTCATAAAACCCTTGCTTTCTAAAACAGATTCATTGATAAAAATTGGTACCTGAGTGCTTGAGAACGTGACGCCAGGACTGGAATTACATTAATCTTACTTCCATCTTGACAATGGATCACATGGCAACGTAGTGCCTGAATTCTCATCATTTTCCTTAGTTCCCTCACGGGGGGAACCTGCAACACAAAATTAAGTGGTAATGTTAAACAATAAAAGGTTGTTATAGTTCAAGAGTAACTAAAAAAATGTAAGAGCCTAATCCTAAACCAGATGTAATTCTATAATATGCTACTACCTGTAACACATTTCAAGTCGCTAACAGGATCGATGCTCTGAAGAATATGAAATTAAATGTGTAAAGATAAATATTATACCACTCCATGCTTTTTAATTTTGAAAGAATAACAGCAGTCAGCCGAAGTCTCTTCATCTTCAATGACAGCAGGTTCATTATTTCCTCCCTTCTTATCTGTTGTAGAAGCTGCCCACCTGACCAAAGTCTTTCTCAGCCCTTCACCACCCCAGCGGTATTCAATATGTGAATGATAATATAAGTCTACTACAAACGGGTTATCTTCTGCATGAACAGACGAATAATAAAGATCACCACCACTGTTGCAAATAAATGCATCAAAGTTGCTGGGATTCAAGCCTTCTGAAATCAGAAAAGCCCGTACTTCTGTAATGTTGAAGGATGTTGATAAAATAAATCCGACTGAACCTTCATTACGTTCTTTCTCTACGGCCCCAAATATATTTTTAATGCTTTCAGAGAGACCAGAACTTGCATCACCATCTACGGCGATCACAAATATGTGCTTCCTCCTCCTCAATGCTGGAAACTTACTAGAATTAGAAATTTGTTCTCCTTTGTCAGTAGACAAGGATTTTTGTGCACTCTTCGCAACACCCTTGGACCACGTCAACACGGCATTTTCTAGCTTATTTTTTAATTCCACAGAACCATCCATGTTTTCTTGGCTCTCATTCTTATCTCCATCTAAGGAGAATTTCAAGTTCAAAGATATATCCTGTATATCCCTCAAGGAATCACTTGGAGAATCTGATTCTGAATTTTCATCTTCCTCTTCGTCTCTCAACCAACGAGGTTTTCTTGGTTTGCAACTAGCTATTCTGGTGAGATAAGTCTTACAATGTTCTGGCCATGAAAAAAGATGAATATTTTTCAATCCATTTGCTCTACATTTTGCCCAGAGATGCTTATCTGCAACCAACTTCAGAAGAGCATCAGCAATAGATTGCTGATCATGTGGATCTACAAGGAGACCATTGTCTAAGACCTACCATCAACATGGAAAAACAATGTCAGATACAATATACCAAAATACCTAATGTTGAATGGAATCCTTGCAAGTTCATCTTAGGAAAAAGATTAAAAATACCCTGTGTATGTCGACAGGGCCACCATTCTTTGTGGCGACAATGGGCAGACCATGTGCTGCTGCCTGTTTTTATGTCAAATAAATCAAGTTGATCACCTGAATAATATACTAGCCAAAACTTAATGAATGTGAAGGCAGGCGCACCTCAATTAGAGTAAGTCCAAAAGGTTCAATAAAAGCGGGATTTATGAAAACACCCTGTCAAAAATTAATGAATTAATGCTCAAACAATCCTGTGATATAACCCAGAGATATTATAACTTCAGTGACATAATACAAACCTAGAACTGGTAAAACTACTTAGTCAAGACTAAATTTTCATGCCCGGGTTAAGTATTTAAATTCATTAATTTCAGTTAAATATAACTTTAAGTCAAAAAATTAGAAAATGACTTAAAAAAATCCAATTTGATTAATAATTTCGCTTCTATTCTTAAATAAGTACATTAAGTGCATTTTGAAAAACAAAATTATTTAATTTTGACATGTTGAGTCCTACGGTATGAAAATATTATATTGGGTGGTGTTTAAATGAAAAAAGTTCATTGGGTTTTTTAGACATGACAATATTTCAAAAAGCATCTTTTCATTTCCTTTCCCAAATTTAATTCCCAGGCTTCTTATAATGAGTGATTTAGAACACAAAATTTTACCAGAAAACTAATAGCGGTGTCAATGTATTTTGTCAAAAGTTTTGAAAATACTCATCCAGCTCGGATAAGCAAAGATTTAAACATAGCAACAGAGAGCTGTCCCAAGCACAGATGGGTAAGGGAATATGAAAAGATACCCAAAAAGGAAACTTAATAAGCATACTAATGACTTTATGGGCCAGTCTCGTCCCGTCAAATGAGTCAATATTGCTGTTGATGTAACCAAAACATGAGAATACCTTAGTCTTCGCTGCTAGACGGTAGATGACAGGAACATCATGCTGCTTGTGATGTTTTGGGTATGCCACTTGGCCATATAGATCATACTTATCGATCAGCTTGAGGATTGATAAAAGAACAGAAGCATTCGTGCTCGACATTTCATCAATATTATCTCGATTCCCCATTATTAAGGTCTGTTATCACAAATAAAACAATTGAAAATAGTAACACTAGTGCATTATCGGAATTCACCACACAATTATGTCAGTATTTATCCAACTTACAAGATTAGCGAGCTCCCTCAGCGGTCGACATTCCCCAAATGCTTTAACTAAGGTAGTAAGGTTTTTCTTTGGATCAGGCCTGGCAAGTGCAAGTATCATAGGCTTCCTGGGATTTGAAAAGAAGCGCATTACCTGTTTGCAGATCACTATTAGAAAGTGGCATGAACTTTGAAAACTCTAGAGGCCTTACAAAATATATGAGGAATATATTTAAATAGTGGGAAAAAGTCAGAAATAAAGTCGTCACACATGAATGAGACTACAGGTTTAACAACTTTAACCTCAGCCCAAATAGCTGGATCTGGGGATTTCCCGTCTGTGTTTGCTTCTGCTTCAGTATCCATGTCTCCATCATGTGGAACGATGTGATGAAATTCCATCCCAGGTGGAATCACCTGAAAGCACAAAATCATGCTATTATTAAATCACAATGGAAGAGTAAAACTATCTTACCTATAAGTTCCACAAAGCACGACTATAAATTTACGCTGTCTGATGACAGATAACATTTAAGATAGATACCACTTTTATCTGAAACTTGAGGCTAACAATGAGAGCTTTTATTTTTTCATCCTCATGATAAAGTAACACAGTTCTTTTGAGTTCAAGAACAAAATGATTGAAAAAAAAATTAGTTTAGCTTAAAAATATTAGACTCGGGCATTAAATTGCAAATTATGTTACATCATTGGTGAATCCTTTATTTCAATTACTTCCCAACTAAAATATGGAAAATTCTTCTAGACGGTTTCATCAAGCCAAAAAGAGCCACTATAAAAACATGATGATAAACGTGACTTCAGTACCAGCATGCTAAATTATTATCGGTCTTGGCTAAAAAAGGGGATCAGCGGAAGATGTCATAAAGAAAGTGCAAGATACACAATCATATGAACTTATGATTTCAGAAAAAAATTTCGAGAACGGAGTGATGAGTACTTACAACCATGCGAGGCGTGAACCTTCCATAACAGCTCACATTACGCCTAATCCTAGCACGTAATTTACGCTCCAGTATTGGATCAAAACCATCATACAAGCGCCACTGCTCCTCTATCTCCTGTCTTGTGCTGGTAATGACTATTTCAGAGGCATCGAGAGATAATTCTTCTGCCTCTATTCTACGCATTATTTTGTATGTGGAATTGATTTCATCTCTCGACTGTCGGCCTTGCCTCAAAAGTTGTTCTAGTTTATCACGACCAAGAGAATGGCCAGTGAAAAGCATTGGTACATTTAGAGCACCAGATAAAAGAGCAGCAGAGTCACCTGCATCTGCATAATGTCCATGTATGGCAACAGGCCAAACTGGGTGTCCATTACCAATTTGCTCACCGAGTACCTTTGACATCTGTACAATGTGGTTAAGAGCACCATCAACAAATTCAGGGATGTGTGGCCACAGTAATTCTTTTGGAATATATGTATCTTTTGGGCCAAAGGGGATGCGAACTATGTAAGCACCACTACTCTCTCCCATCTCATGCATCAAGCCTTCTGAACTTCGTGGAGGCGGCAGCATCTCTGTCGGTTCACCATAGCTCCAGTCTACCTCTGGCGATGATATCTGTCTAGTAAGCAAATCGACGCGATACACACCTGGCATTGAACCTAAAGCCCTTGCGAGTTCGACAACATATTTCACCTAAAGAAATATAGGAAAGACGTCATTTACATGCATGAAAAGAGTACATGGAATTATTCAAGACACATTCAACTCGGTGCTACACGATGCGGTTGAGAATTCGATAAAACACAAGCACAAATGGACGTGACAAGGAAAATAACAGTTAGATGGGCATTCCTTGAAACCAGCCCTACCTGACCACCAGTATCAGAATCACGGCCAAGCTCCATGTTTTCACCACGTATCAAACCATGAAGGCTGCAAGAGAACTAACGTCAAGAAAGCAGGGTAATTATGTTTTCACTTTTGGAAGATCACAATCTTCTGACAGAAGCATCAAATAAGAAAATTTGAAAGATCATACTCCCTTCAGCCATGAAAAAACACATTTTATCTATGCCAATTCCTTCTTATAACTACTCAAGCTTTATAATATTATTTTCATACCTAATCAGTACAATGTACAGCCTTTTCCCTTTTTGTTGACTACTCCAGGCCTCCATTGTATCAACAGAACTAATTCTAGGCAGTCGACTTCTAGTGCTTTCAGCATGAGTTGAAATGTCACTAACTGCATCTCCCTTTTCCCCCTCAGATAAGTCTTCAGACATATCAGCAACAGCTTCTCTGCGACCTCTTTCACGCTCAAGACGACGTTTTGCCATCCTTTGGGCTTGGTCTCCTTCCAGCTACACTTATAAGTCATTGAAAGAAATTATGAATATAGAGCTAGAGTATAAAAAATGTAACAAATAAACCAACAAAAAGTACGTAAAAAGCTTTTTCTAATCAAAGCACCAGCAAGTTGGCCTGTTCTCGTTGAACCTTAAACGTTAAAAGTCAATAATAGTGACAAATTTAAAAACTAAGTCAATTAAACATGGTGAATCCCAGAATCTGCAACAATTAACTTTTGGTTTATTAAACAAAGTTTTACTATGCTAAACATTAAAGACACTTTTTAGGAATTAACAGGGTGGAATCGTGATCATAGCACGTAAGCAAATCAGATTGATGTCAAAGAAAATCATGTAGCGGAGAATCCGCAAATTGTAGTAATCACAAAAAATGTAGCCATAGAGATGCTTAACCTTGCATATCCAAACAAAAATCAGGAATGAATGTATAAATATATTTCAAGAAAGCATTCAAGCACAATGGATGGGATTTCTCGATCTTGTTCTGTAGAAGAAGCTGATGAAAATGGATCTCAGGTTGCATATTATCGGTGTTCTATCCAATATCCCACAACTATTATGATCACTTGCAACTTGCAAGCAAAGATTGTGATCAAGCAAATGCATTTCGCGGTGAAGGAACCAGCATTTGTTTGCCACTACACTCAATAACGTTAAATTAGTACAGAAGTTTCACCTTTACATTTTAGCCAACCAACGGCTTTCAGAAAACAAATTTAGTCCACTTGTATTGCATTTATATCCTTGACAATCACCAGATTCTGCTAAAATCTCAAACCATCAGCCGTTGCATCTATCGAATATATAAAGTAAGCTCAAAAAGCAGAAGAAATCAAAAACCCACAGACACCCGTAAAAGAGATCATAAGCGAAGCAATCCCCTCAATACTCAAAGATTAAAAAAAATCACCTGCTTTTTCTGGCGAGCCAAATTCCATATCCGCCAGCACATGTTCTCCAGCCTCGTGTTCCTCTCCTGCGGACTCCTCGTAGCTTGAGCCTACATCCACACAAAAAACACACATCATTAGAATCATCTAAACATAAACACATGCACAATCAATAGAGAAGAAAAAACACACATACCCTGGCCCAAGAGCGGTGGAGATCGGTCTCATCGAATCCAGTGATCACCTCCTCCACAAAATACCTAGTGGGACTGAATCTCCCCCTCTCCCGTAGCAGCAGAGATGACTTCTTATCCGCAATCGGAGGGCCAACGTCCAGAATCGCGTCCAAGTAGCTGTTAATCCAATCGTTTCCCGCCATTACAGTATAATTTTGCGTATGAATCCGTCTATTTCTTGTAATCTAATATCCCCGTGACTGAGTATGAACGCCAATTCACATGCGTAGAGACAGATTGTGCATCCAAAAAGAAAGCATGATATATAGAGA
The DNA here is from genome assembly GCF_012295235.1 of Primulina huaijiensis. NCBI lineage: Eukaryota > Viridiplantae > Streptophyta > Magnoliopsida > Lamiales > Gesneriaceae > Primulina > Primulina huaijiensis. Next base: position 21,193,426 of record NC_133306.1, read on the forward strand.
TTTTCAGATTCTAGAAATTTTGACAAAAAATGATCATCGCTTTATTCTTTTCAAATAAATTGGCCTACCAAGGTATTATTAGTAAATCAACAAAGAAAATGACTTTCGAGTCGGTGAAATATACAAAGTAAATGATTTTGAATTTTATCAATATTTTTTTCGTTGAATAAGGTCTTACGAAATTTTTATCTTTGAGACTGATTTACAATAAAAAGTAATACCCGTAGCATAAAAAGTAATACTTTTTAATGGATGACCCAAATAAGATATTCGACCCACGAAATTGATCCATGATACCGTCTCACAAGAATTTTTGTGTTTTTCGTTCGAATCTATCTTGACTAATACAATTTATCTATAATTTACATTAATACACCCATGAACATATGACGTATTTGTACAATATTTTTTATAATTTATTTAGTTTATATTTAACTGAGGATCAATATATAATTACAAAAAATAGTAAGAAACTGTACTGTAATTTTGATATATGAATTAAAAAAATTAAAAAATGATCTAAAAAATTAATGCGTAGAAAACAAAAAATATATATGATTTGCATTAGAGTTTTAACGTTTTATTAATATATATAATTATTATACCAAAAGTTAATGTACACCCGAAAAGTAATAAGAATTATTTTTCAATAAATAGTAACAATTAAGGAATATGCGTGAGAATAAATACCCTCCACCGAATTATGCTTCAATAGAATTAATATTTATTTATTTATTTTTATGTGTGTACGTGTCATGTGTGTATTAATCGGTGCCTCTCTCTTTCTTCCTTTTCTTAATTTCTACCTTTTCCAAGAGTTGTGCAGATGACGTGTAACTTAAATTTACATTCAATCGCTTTCTATTATATTCTTACTTTTAAAATCTCAACAAACATTGATTTATTTATGTCTACATTTAAGAACGAAAAAATTATTATGTTTTTAATGTAATCAATATTAATCTTTCAGCAAATATAAACCAACTAATTATTTAAAAATTCGAAAAATAACAGCATTCGATTAGATCGAGATATGTTAGTTGATTATATCGTCAAAATATAATTAAGTCAAACTCGTAGAAAAATCTAATACTAATCAACTATCTATACATACACTAAGTATTCGATATTGATACAAAATGGACAATTGATAAATTATTAGCTTAGACATTCAAACTTAATCAAATAGAATTCTATTATTGTGTTTGTCTAATGTTAACCAGAAGTTTATCGAACGATGAAACTTCACGTCTTTGTTTTCATAAATTTGATTCAAATTCGATAATTTCATGTGATTTTGACATGGATGTCCATTTGGGTGGGTTGGATTGGGTCGGGTCGGGTTAAACATTAGTACTATTCAAATTGCTCAACTGAACCCGAACCCGAATCAACCCGATTTTGAATTTTTTTAAAAAAAATTAAATAAAATTCAAAAAAAATTAATTTAAACATATAATAACAAAATTTCCCTCATATATATGATTTACATTTGTAAATCTAATTATAGAAAAATAAATTATATTTACTAAATCAAATAAAAAATGTTCAAAATAAATATTAAATTATAAAAATTTATGATATAAATATACAATAAATATTTTTTCAGACATATAATATATAAAAATGTAGGTAATATTTTAAAAAATTAAAATTTTCGGGTCAACCCAACCTGATTATTTTTTTTGAGTTAGATATCGGATCCAATCCGATTTGATCTGATCCTAAAAACTTCAAACTTAAATCTGATTTTTTTTCGAATCGAATGAATTGATAAGTTGTATGTGATTTTGACATAGTTAGCTTTTGTTATATGTTTGAAGTGACTGATAATGATTAGGTTTATGTCCTTTCATTGCCTATGGAGAAAATAATAAAAGGAACATTCAAGTACGATGAGTGTGTAGATTCTTTTTTTTGTCGAATAGTTTAATTCGGGGTTGTTACTGCGTGGCACTGGTTATATTGGACCACATCCAACGTCCCATCCTTTACCTGCTACGTGTCCCAATTTATTAATCAAACCAATACTATTTCGAAAGCTACGTGTATGTCTTGTCATATATTATATTGACAAAAACTTGTGTGAGAGAGTCTCACGGGTCTTATTTTGTGAGACAGATCTCTTATTTGGGTCATCCATGAAAAAATATTATTTTTTATGCTAAGAGTATTACTTTTTATTGTGAATATCGGTAGGGTTGACTCGTCTCACGGATAAAGATTCGTGAAACTGTCTCACAAGAGACATACTCTATTATATTTATTAATTGGTTTCAAAAAAGGCATCCAATTATTCAGGAGTTTTGCTTACCAAATGTCTGGGTTGATTGAAAACAATATTTCAAATCACAAAAATTATTGTGAAATAGTTTTACTAGACAAATGTTTTATTTGAATTACTCGAAAAAAAATAATAAAGTACATATAGAGTTGACTTATTTAAGGAATAAAAATATGCGAGACCGTGTTACGGATCATAAGAATCACGAGTACGCACGTTTTAACCTAAAAAACTTTTAAAAATCATAGCAACCATAAAAGAATAAAATACAAGGACATAAGAATCGCATATCCAAAGACAAGTATGAGTTAATATATGATGAATCGGTCCTCCACCTATATTTTGAGTGCGTTATATCTAAAAGTATTTGGAACAGTGTTCGCGAATGACTGCACATGAAGAAAACGATGGGAACACCGACAGCGTTATTGAAGGTTTTTCGGACTATGTATAGAGGTAATTCCACACTTACCAAAATGTGTATTGCGACACTTTCAGCTATTGTTTACTATGTATAGAATATGCGAAACAGAGTGATGTTTGATAACGAGAAGCCACATGTTCAATAAATAGTGATGAAGATCAAGATTCAGACTTACCATTATATTCCGAACGCTACCAAACTATTGTTATATTGATGTAATTGTTGGTTTTTATTTGCTGTCTACTATCTCCTGGGGATGTCCAGTGTATTTGTACAATAACTCATTTTATCTATTTAATGAATGATTAGTTCATTTAAAAAAAATTAATTTTATATTAGTATCTATTTGGGTAAAATATTTATACATTTAAGCTTGCTAAGCCAATTTTTTTTGGCTTTAAAAATATACCTATTCCCACTTTGGTATTTGAGCTTAATTTGTATATATTTAAGCTTTCTAATTTTGCTATATATGGATAAATTTATGGAAAATATAAGTTAAATTAAAAACTATTTTATTGAAAAATAAATCGTATTATAAATATAAATTAAATTAACTAAATTGATAAATGAGATTGTCTCGACAAATATTTTCGTGAAATTTAATTTCTTAAAAGTTTTTTGGGATATTTGCTCCATGAAGGAATCATGTTGGACTCATTTTAGAAGTCACAACTATCTAGCCAGGTATCATCATTAACATAGAATTTGAGTGGGGCTTGCTAACACGAGGGATACTGGAAGTCTGGAACTAACCTCTAGTGAAATTTGTTATTTTTTTTATAAAACAAATAAAAAAAATTCCGGCATAGATTTCAATTTATTAATTTTATTAATGAAGAACAAGTCTCTATTTTCAAAGATTAATCAATAACACATAATTTGATTGTTTATGTCCTCAACTAAAATTTATTGATTAAAAATTGTTTTTAGCATTACTCATTTACAAATTATGCTTGATATGTATCAAATATGGCATTTAAAGTGTCTAAATTTAACCTTTTAATTTTTTTGATTTAATATATATCAAATATGGCATTTAAAGTGGTATATACTTCAACATAAAACAGTTCATAAATGAATTTGATAATCAATCTATAGTTTATGTCCTCAACTAAAATTTTTATTGATTAAAAATTGTTTTTAGCATTACTCATTTACAAATTATGCTTGATAGTGATACAACGACATTCGGGTTCAAGTTATTTTCTCTAAATAATTGAGGAATATTGACAAATCTTTTTCTATTTTATGATATGAAAAAAGTTTAAATTCATCAGGTATTTTTCTTTCTCCCATTAAACAGAAAAAAAACCCCTGTATTACGAAAAAAAACTACCCTGTTTCAAGAGTTTCTCTACTGCTAAGATCATTTTTTGATTTTCTCCTAAACAGGCATCTGAACATGGAGATAACTGCGACAAGAGCTATTTCCATGTGCTCAGAGCTATTTATCTTTACCCTTAACTGCCCCATTTTCTGGCTATTGACACTGGCGTTCACTGACATTGATGTACTCCGGCTCAATCTAAAGTGAGACAGCAGGTTTCCACCCAAAACTGGTTCTTTGTTAAAAGAAAGGATTGTCATTGACACACTGACCTTTTCATCTCTCACAGGATAGTCTTTCCCTCGTAAAGTCGCTTCAAGACTCCCGCCGTAGGCAACTAGCCCAGCACCTGTCACGTGACCTGCATTCATTTTTAAGTTAAGCCTCCTCCAAACTGAGATGCTGTCTTCAATCTTGGAACCAAAAATATATCTATTTCCATGATATGTCACAAGAACACCACATTCAGTGGCATTGTATTTGAAGTTCTTCAGCTTTGTGTTGCCACGGATGGAACAGATCAATTCTTTGCCGGTAGATTGGACATCCAGGCCAATGCTGCATGCGGGCCCCCTTGGAAATAAGAAGGCTGCCGTTGATTCAGATTGTATATTGAAATCTTGTTTGTCCTTGCTCATTTGTCCCGTGACATGCATAATTGTGTTCTTTGTTACTTCCGTGGTTATCTCAAGGTTGATTCCATCAAAACCTACATCGTGATCCCATCCATGTGGATCGAGAACTGGTCTTGCTACCAATTGGTCACCTGTAACAAGGCAGCGAAATCTATGCTCGGGGGAACTTGAATCAAAACTTGGAGGGACAGCCATGTCTGGCAGCATAATTGCCTCAGGTGGCCCTTCTTGATTTTCGGCATTCTCATCTAATCCCAAACCAGAAGAACCTTTTTCCTTTCTTCTGATATACTCTTGTTTCAGTAGATTCTTCAAATAAAGTGTCTCCCTGTAATCTAACTCATCAAGATAATCCTTTTTCTCAGATGATGTCAATTTCTGGAATTGAACTCTATTCAGTACACGGATGGGAGGTAGTTGCTCATATTCATTTTCATTTTCCTCTTCCATATCAGAAAAAAAGAATTCGTCAGTTTCTCCACTATCAGCTCCACCAGGATTCAAATGAACACTGTGCTTGAGGAAAGACGAGAGTAGATGAGGCAAAGAAGGGTGTCGGACATTGCTCAAACGCCCCAACTGTATTTTGTCCCCATATTCCAAAATGGTATTAACATCACCAAGAATTTTGGTGCATATGCATAATAACATGAACTGGGATGTCCACAGCTGTCCATTTGGAAGTATCTTCCTCCCACTATTATCCATCATACAGTGGGGATGATTCTCCACCAAAATTACAGGGTTTTCAAGTTTAGTATCCAAAATAGCTCGGTGAATTTGGAGGTGTACCACATTGGTGCAGTAACTAACATAAGAATCATAGCTCACAGGATACCCATTTGGACCTTCAGGAAGGGCTGCAGAGGCATGCGTCATAACAATGTTGGTGTTGAACCAAATTGCAGGGCCAAGGATGTCAGTGATAAGCTTCAGTAATGAAAAGTCACGATATCCCATGTCAATCAAGTCGAGACGTTCAAAATACAAAACAACATCCGGTGGCGATTTTCTAATAAATCGCTTCACAGAATGTAAAATTTTCCTATTTTTACTCACATAATTTCTCGACGAAGGCAACAGGCCAGGTGTATCAATAAAAGATATTCTAATGCCATTCACAAGCCCAACAATCTCTTCGACTTGACGTGTGGCAGGATGAAATGCATCAGTTGTCACTTTAGACTCACCAAATATGGAATTTATTGTTGAACTCTTGCCAACACCAGTTCTACCCAAAACAAGTATTTTCAGAGAGAAGTTCAGTTTCGGTACATCTATGGCTTCTTGCTCTGCGGCTGTGACTCGAGCTCTGTCTAATTTGAAATTAGCCCTTTTTAGATCTGATTCACCAGCTCGAATCAAAGTTGCCAGTTGGATCCGATATAAGACCTTTGCCACCAAAAGATTATCTCGTGACAGGCCAACTCGTTGAAGAATACGCAAAAATTTGATTTGTAGAGCTTCAACCATGACAAGAGGCTCCAAATCCGTCTCGTCACTGCTGAGACCAGAGCCAGAAGAACTTTCCATTCCCATGGATAAGGGATGTGAAGCCAACTGATTATCACCAGATGAGCATGGCGCCCCAGCAGAAACTGGTTCTGGTTGCATGACCAAATTAGTGTTCGCGTGGGTCAACCCTGAAGCTTAAAAATTACAGCAGGCAACTGCTGTCAGAAAAATTCATAATCTACAAAAAGACCCAACCATCTTATTTTTAAACTAGTGATTTTCTCTTAATTAAAGATCCTAAGCAATTTAAAATGTCAAAATTAGCGAGTAAAAAATCTGAAAATTTTCTGAATATTTCTGACAAGGAAATTGTGGGTAGCCTATCATTGTAACTTCCTAATCTCACTACTCAAGCTCAACGAGAAATTCCTATCCATGAAATAAAGTATATATAATACTTCATTCCAAAATAAATCTTCAGACTGTATCCAACCAATATGCTTTCATATCAAAACCCTTACAAATAAAAGAAACTCCAGCTAAAAAATAACCAAAAGCACCAATGTAAAGGAAAGGGTGTTACCTTGATTCCCTAACTCTTCATTAAGAGACTCGTCTAGATAGTTTTCTGATGCTGAGATTGGTCTCATAGAACCTTTTGAATTCGATACCATCTGAGATAAAACCCAATCCTTAATGCTTGCCATGCAAACTGTGACCTGTAAAAGGAAGTAAATCAAAGAATAATATTCTCTCAAGTGTAATTAAAACCGACAAACAAGATTTCCAATCATCCAATACCATGCAAAAGAATAGAGCCATGGCAGTGAAATCCTTGTGAAAAAGCATGGAACCAAGAAAAGAACATATCTGTCCAAAAAAGTAAATATTTATTTGAGCAGCCTCTTACGACAAGAACAATAGGCCTTTGTCCCACTAAGTAAGGTTGACTATATGGATCCTCCTACACCGGTGTGCTCTATCCTCTACTACATCCTCATCTATGATCAAAAGAATTTTATTATATTATATCGCTGCTAACCATGTCTTGCTGGATAGTCGATTGTCTAAATAAAATTCAACTGTTGGCATTTTCATTATTCAAGTGCAGATGTTCCTAATTACACAACCTAAAGAAGTTTATGGTGTCCATCGTATGAATAAGTAAATGACAAAGGACAAGTCTATAGAAGTGAAGGTTTCGGAACAGTTCAACTGCGTCAAAAAAAGAAAAGGAAAATCTTGATGACCCTTCAATGCAGACAACCCGACTCTTAGGTTGCTAAGTTTTCTTTTATATCCTGATAATTCATATACCTCAAGTATAATTCATATACTTCAAACTCCCAGAAAATTTACCCAAAATTACACCACAAATAAACAGACAAGAAGCCACATGCATAAAACATGTCTCGAATCTTCTTCAGATCACTCATTTCACCTCCACAAATATCAAATGAAGCTTCAGAAACTCACAATTGGTACTGAAGTTCAGTACAGCAACACAAATTAACAACTTCCGATACTCTACTCGGCAAAGAAACAACCGATAATCAAACATTTAAGCAAACAAATGAAACTGGTTTTAACGCAAGCAATCCTTAAATTTAAGCCCGCGCTGAAATAACAAGGAACAAATTAGAAAGACAGCTGAAATATCCAATCCAATAGATTCGCAGATAAAAACAAAATAGTTTCTCAATTCCCATACCACAGCCGCCAGCTGTGCGTCTGTCTATCTTCTGAATTGCATCCAACGGTTTCTTCAGCTTGTAAAGTTAGAATCTTTGGCTCAGTCGAAGATAACCAAGGATCATCTATCAAGGTGGGGTTTCAATGTTCGCCATTTCAAAGAAAGATAAGATGCAACGAGGCCGCAACAATTTTCAACGAAAAGCGTGTGCTATAAGAAGAATCGTACCTAAATTTCTTGTGTATGAGGTGATCTTGCTGTTACAATACAAGAACAGTCCATTTTGGCAAAAATTTGTGTGAAACAGTTTTACGGGTCGTATTTTGTGACACAGATCTCTTATTTGAGTAATCCATGAAAAAATATTACTTTTTATGTTAAGAGTATTATTTTTTATTGTGAATATCGATAGAGTTGACTCGTCTCATATATAAAGATTGGTGAGATCGTCTCACAAGAGACCTACTCTTCAATCAATATTTGCAATATCACTTTTGAAATTCATAATATCACCAAAATTTACAAATTCCTAAACAAATCATATTTTTATGTAGCTATCATTTTGTAATAGTTCCAATTACCATATATATATGCCCATTTCCCCAACTGTATAATAAATAAAGGTTCGAAAATTGTTTTTTTTTTTTTTTCAGTTTTATCCACTTACTCACAAAAGTCAAAAATATCTCACATGTTAATTTTGTGAAACGGATATCATATTTGATCACATCCATGAAAAATATTATTCTTCGTTGTAAATATGAATCGGGTGACACCGTCTCATAGGAGTCATACTCAATATGTGAGTTTAAAATTTTAGACATTATTATAAAATATATATTTGATCATATACTTTAACACACAATCTGATAACAATGGTTAATCATTCAACAAATTTCATAAATTATATTTTTATAACGATCGACATATTGAAATTGACTTTAATCAAATAAAAATTTAAACATCTTCAAATATATTAATACATTTTCTGATTTAGATATTTCAAATATGTAAAGTATGATATTTTGAAAAATTATCAAAAAGCCCAAGAGCGAGAGATCATGTACTTCATGCCCTTGGTAGGCATATATGAGGAGGCAACAACAATCTCGTCTAGGGATGTCAACTTTCCCCACTGGTTTGGGGCCTCACGGGGAAAACCCGAAACGGAGATAGGGATCCCCGATTTTTTCGGGTGTGGGTTCGGGTTCGGGGATTTTTTTAAATCTCCGATGTAGTTCAGAGCGTGTATGAGATTACCATCCTCATCCCCGAACCCACCTCGAAAATAATATCAATAATAAAATAATAATAATATTATTAATAATAATATAATAATAATATTATTATTTTTTAAAATAGTAATAATAATAATATTATTATTAATATTAATATTATCACTAATAATAATAAGTTTTGGTTTGAGAAAATCTCCGAATCCGTCATCGTCTTGCCATATTAATATTTTTGAAACGGGGATGAGAAGTTCAAAGTTGATCCCCGAAGTTTCGGGTTTGGGGATTCCCCGAACCCGAAAAAACGGGGATCGGGGCGGGTATGAGGGTGAGGATGAAATTCGGGGACGGGGATGACAAACCCGCCCCCGCCCCATTGCCATCCCTAAATTCTCGTCTCCGCAAGTCTTTCTATAATATCTTTTTTGCTTATCAATCTTCTTTTTGTTCTTATTTATTTGGTTTTCTTCACTTTCCATGCATGAACATGCTGATGAGGGCCACTGGTCGCGATTCGACCCGTACCTCCGAGGCCTCCACGTCTCGTCGTCAGGCCAAGGAAACTCGGGTGAAGCTCGACCAGATGAAGGCCGAGAAGCAGCAGCTCCATTGTGGGAGATCAATGATCTTCATGCTACAAAGGACCGACTGAGGGTTGAAGTCATTATTGGTCATTTAAACCTAACTCAGTTTCAAAAGTTAGTACAAGAAGGAAGATTGTCTAAATCTATATATTCAGCTCTCAGAAACTATGTCCAACCGATGTAAGATTTCTTAACACACCTCTCTTACGTCCATGAATGAACAACTAGAGCGTGAAGACACTAACAAGTGACTCAACTATGAATGATCTAACACATAACGACGAGCCTGAGCTTGATACCATGTTAAGATTGAGATTTAGACCTTATAACTCAATCTCAAAAGTTAGTTGAAAGAAAAATGATCGTTCATGTCTTTATATATAACTTTGAAGAACTCTTTTAACTAACATAAGATATTTTCACAGTGTGTGCGGCAAGGAAAGAACTCGGTCGCCTGGGCCGCGATCTACTGATGATTAAGAGATATGAGATGATGTTGAACCAGAAAATTACCGTCTTTGCAAATTGATTTAATTTTTTTCAACGAATTGGTGAAAACAATAAACTTTGCTATCCAAAATTTGTCCATTGTGAAACTTAAATTATATATTATGACACAGTTTGATGCAAATTATGAGTTTCGACGTCCTTCTCCAACCTGTTTCATGTTTCTGAGCGCAGAATCTCAAGAATATTGTTCTCTTAAATGCAATACGAGGAATGGATTGATTAACATGAAATAAGTAATTGCAAGTTTTTCTGCACTGTGCAATGAAAATGATGGGGCATTAACTTAAATCTTTTACAGGATCATGTAGCTTTTTCACCACTAAAGATCAGACTGGTTGCACTTTGCAAGACAAACCCATATATCAAAAGAAAGATAATCCGAAGCCCTGCAAATCATTTACCAAGAACCCATCCTTGATGATTGGTTTCACCCATGGGTGCCTTCCATTGGCTAGATGTGATGAGCTAAATTCCTTCTTTAACAAATCTGGGTAAGAACACAACTTTGGTTTAAATTTTAATAATTTAAAAAATCATGCTAGTATTAAAAGTTGTTGTATTACAGATGATGAATGAAGAGCGAAAGTATTCTTCCAAAATTGATTTCAGGAGCCAATGTGTTCTGTATTTACATGCAATCAATAACCGTACTACTAATTACTTAACTAACTAACAAAATGTTAACTGACTCTAATAGCTCCCCCTCAAGATAGACTGTAAATGTTTTGTACAGACATCTTGGACATCAAATGGGAGAGAGTAGGCAGGGAGAGTGGCTTGGTGAACATGTCCGCAAGCTGGAGCTGTGAACGAATAGGTAAAGCTTGATGGATCCGTCCTTGATTTTATCACGAATGAAGTGGCAATCGATCTCAATGCGATTGGTACGTTCGTGGAACATAGGATTGTTGGCAAGATGAATGGCGGATCGATTGTCACAGAATATGATGGCTGGTGTGGACAAATTGATTTGCAGATCCTTGAGTAATTGGGTGAGCCATAATACTTCAGTGGTTGTAGTGGCCAATGCCCTGTACTCTGCTTCAGTGGAAGACCTGGAAATCGTCATTTGCTTTTTAGTTTTCCATGAGATTAATGCTTCACCAAGAAAGACACAAAAACATGTGGTTGATTTTCTTGTATCGGCGCAATTTGCCTAATCAGCATCTGAAAATCCCCTTAATTGTATGGCATAAGTTGTTGGAAAGAAAATTCCTTGACCAGGGTTGGCTTTGAGATACCTTAGAACTTGATGTGCTGCATGTAAGTGAATGGTTCGTGGCTTAGACACAAATTGACTGAGCTTGTGTACGGCGAACATTATATCTGGTCTGGACAGCGTTAGATATAGGAGACGTCCGATGATGCGTCGATATTGTGTGATGTCTGTAAGCGGATCTCCATCAAGAGAAGTGAGACAAGTATGTGGTGTCATGGGTACTGTTGCTGGTTTACATGATAGTAAACCTGTATCTTCAAGTAATTGTAGTGTATAGTGTCTTTGTGATAGGGAAATTCCTTTTGATGATCTAGCAATTTCAAGACCAAGAAAATACTTAAGATCACATAGATCCTTAAGTTTAAATCGGCTTTGAATATCAGATTTTAAATCTTGAATGAGAGCGAGTGATGGCCCTGCTATGATGATATCATCGACGTATACGAGAAGAGCTAAGAAAGATTGACCCTTGCCTCGAATATGGAATGATCGGATGGAGACTGCCTAAAACCAGATTCCAACAAGGCATGGGAAAATTTGATGTACCACTGCCGAGATGCTTGACGGAGTCCATAAAGGGATTTGTGAAGTTTGCAGACAAGTTTTATATCTTCTGGTCGATGCTGGACATGAGTATGGAGAACAAGAGGAAGATCTATGTAAACTTCTTCGGAGAGATCACCATTTAAGAATGCATTGTTAATATCAAGTTGAGCAAGAATTCAATTTTGACTAGCTGCCAAAGCAAGAAGAACTTTGACAGTGGCGAGTTTCGCAACTAGAGAGAAAGTTTCGAAGAAATCCACACCTTCTTGTTGTGTGTAGCCCTTAGCAACCAATCTAGCCTTATGTCTATCTATTGAGCCATCAGATTTGTATTTCACTTTGTAAACCCAACGACAACCAATGGGCTGTTTTCCCGTGGGAAGTGGAACCACTGACCATGTGTTGTTTGCTTGCATTGCATCAAGTTCTTCTTTCATTGATGTACACCAAGAGTCAAATCTAACAGCTTGGTGATAGAATTGGGGTTCACACTGAGATGAAACATTGAGCACAAAGTTTTTATAAGAAGGAGATAGGGAATCATAAGATATGTAATGATCTAGAGGATATGCACTTGCCGAAAAAGGTGGGGAGTTATATTTTAGCATATGACAGTGGTAATCTTTTAGATAAGAAGGAGGGCGAGATGTCCTGGAGGAGTAGCGAGTGATGGTTAGAGGTAATGAGACATGGGATGTGCCTTCAGAATCATCATGAGCATCTGTAGCTTCTACTTCAGTTGGCATAATTGGTAGGGAAATGTTTTCAGATGATTGATGAGGTGGTTCATATTGTGTACTGAGAGGATCTTGGTCTTGACTGAGAGTGGGCATGGGACGTTGGATATGACATTCTAATGGGACTTGGGTGTCAACAAGAGTTGGTTTAGGAAGGACAGTAGATGGGAATGGATCAATGACTTATGTTGCATGAGGTAAATGGGAAAAAAGAAAGATTGACTCATGGAAGTGTACATCCCGTGAGATAAAGATTTCCTTACTCCTTACATCTATCAGCTTGTATCCTTTCATGCCTGGTGGATATCCCAAGAAAGCACATATGCGTGCCCTTGGCATAAATTTGTCATGATGTGCTGTTAGTGTAGAGGCAAATGCAAGACACCCGAAGACCCGTAGATGTGTATAATCGACTTGTTTCTGATATAGAAGCTCATACGATGACTTATTTTGAGTGGTTGGAGAGGGAACTCGATTCACTAGGTAAGTAGCTGTCATGATGCAATCACTCCATAATTCAAGAGGCACTCGTGACTGAAAGAATAGCGATCGAGCTACATTAAGTAGGTGTTGATGTTTTCTTTCAACAACCGAGTTTTGTTGATGTGTTTCAACACATGAAATTGATGTAATATTCCCTTATCCTGAAAGAGTTCTGTGAAGACAAGTTCTTTAACATTGTCGGTTCGAAAGACCTTAATTCTTCTATTGAATTGATTCTCAATCATGTTGCAGAATCTGGTGACTACACTTAAAGCCTCGGATTTATGTTGCATGAGGAAAATCCATGTGAATCGTGTGCAGTCATCGACTAGAGTCAGAAAATACCTTTGTTTATTGAATGTAGGAACATGATAGGGTCCCCATGTATCACAATGTATAAGATCAAACGCATTGGAGGATTTGTTATTAAGAGAAACAAAAGGTAGTCGTCTTTGTTTTGCTACCGGACATATTGAGCAAGGTGTGTCATCAAGAGAATCAACCTTATCAAAAGGGATATTTGTCTTTAAACTCTTCAGCACTTTGAGTGATGGATGGCCAAGACGGTTGTGCCAAGTTTGTGTTCCAACTTGATTAATTGAAGCCTCTGAGCGGAGTGAGCTAGCATCTAGAACATATAGGCCTTCTATTCTTTTACCCTTACCAATCATCCTCCTTGTTACCATGTCCTGAATTATGAATGAGTGACAGTAGAAACTGATCACATTTTGCGTTGTTGCAATAAAAGAGCTGACAGACATCAAATTAAATCTGAAATTTGGTATATAAAAGACATCCAACAGAATTAGAGAGTCTCCCAGTCTAACATCACCAAAGAATCGAACATCCACATGCATTGTTAGGTAGCATCACTCTTGAGTTTTCTACTGCCTTAAGGGAAGTAAAGGCACTTGCATTTGAGCAAATGTGTCTAGAGGCACCTGGATCAACTATCCAACAAGTAGCAGACTTCAATGCATTTGGGATTGAAATGGATAGACATGTACCTGAGATAGTTGGATGTTTTTCACTCTCATGTTGATCATCTTTCTTGTCAGCGGTAGAAAGCTGCTGAATCATTATGTCCATGAGTTGTTCTATCTGAATCTTGTCGAGGGCTTGAAAAACATTCGAGGGTGTACCCATATTGATGGCCTGAATTTCAGAATGATGAAGTTGGTCATTCCCTTGATTGACAAGAGCAGCAGCATAGCTTTTGTTCCCTTGTTTGTTTCTGGTCTTGAATCCAGGTGGATAGCCATGTATTTTGTAGCAAGTCTCAATCGTATGGCCATGAATGTTGCAATGAGTGCAGAACGGCCTGCCTTTTGGAAATCTTGATGGTGCTTGGTTGTTGACATGTGGCTGAGTTTGTTCATTCTTGATCGCAAATGCCATGTTACGACTTGATGCATTCATGGAGCTTTGATTACCAATTGCTCTCTGTCTTTCTTCTTGGACTACTAGAGCAAACACTCGGCTGATCGGTGGCAGGGGATCAATAAGTAGAACTTGACTTCTAATGTGAGTAAATGAATCATTCAGTCCCATAAGAAAAATCATGGTATAATCCATTTGAACATATGTTTCAAAGTTCTTGACCCCATCGCAATTGCATTTTCCGCAGCTACACATGGGTCGAAAGTGATTCAATTCTTCCCAAAGAACCTTGATTTTGGTAAAGTAAACACTGACCGGATCTTGATCTTGTCTGAGAGTGATCAAGTCCCTGCGCAGTTGAAAGATTCTTGGACCATTACTTTGTTGAAATCGATCTTGAAGATCATTCCAGATTTCCTTTGCTGAGTCCGCAAATAAAATGCTTGCCGATATGTCTTTGGACACTGAGTTTAATAGCCAAGAGATGACTATATTGTTGTTCCTGGCCCATGCATTGAGCAGGTTCACTTCAGAATCTGATGGTTTGGAGATCGATCCGTCAACGAATCACAGTTTGTTCTTGACAGAAAGGGCAATTCGCATCGCTCTACTCCACGATGCAAAGTTATCTCCCGTGAGTGGTTGAGAAACAAGTACGAGCGCTGGATTATCGGAATAGTGTAGAAAATAAGGGCTCGAAGGATCATCAAATACCGATCGTGATGCTAAATTCCATGCAGATGGATTTGTGTTCGCCATGAATACGAGATTCTACAAATTCGAAACAGCTTCAGAGGAACTGATGGCATAATGAACTCACCTCTGCTCTGCTGAAATTGGAGAAACAATCTGAGATGATGAACTTCGGAATAGTACCGCCGATCAATGTCGTGACGAAACCTCAGAGATTACAGCGTGGAAGCGGCTCTGATACCATATTACAGATGATGAATGAAGAGCGAAAGTATTCTTCCAAAATTGATTTCAGGAGCCAATGTGTTCTGTATTTACATGCAATCAATAACCGTACTACTAACTACTTAACTAACTAACAAAATGTTAACTGACTCTAATATGCTGCTACATTTTATGAGTTCAATTCAGGGCTCTCATAATTTTTGGATTAAATGCGCTTAATGGGAAATCAATACAGCGAGATAATACTGCAACCGGTCCTTGGGATCTTACTAATGCTGCATCTCTCATTCGTTACACTATCAATAAAGGTTATGATATTCATAGTTGGGAACTTTGTAAGAATCCCTGCAATTTATGGTCAGATTAATGAGATATTTTATCAGAAACATTTATATAATCTGAAAAGTTTGTTAATATGCCTCGTCTCTTGTCAGGGAATGAGCTGAATGGGAGAGGGCTCGGGGGTTGGAATCTCTGCGGATCGATATGCTGCTGATACAGTCGTTCTACATGATTTAATTCGAGATATTTACAAGAAGACTAGTTTCAAGCCACTAACCATTGGTCCTGGATGATTCTTTGATGCTGGATGGTTCCGACAATACATACGTAACACAAATGGATCGCTATATGCGATCACTCATCATATGTACAATCTGGGCCCTGGTAGTATATCTTTCTAAGAACGTCAAAAAATGATGAATTTAACAAGATCAAGATTTAATCACTCGTTGTATTTGTAGGTAGCGACGAGCATCTTGATAGGATTCTCAATCAGTCTATTCTTGATTCTGGAGGTGATGATTTCCCAAGACTCCATAGCATCGTGAACAGCTCTGGGACCCCATTTGCTGCTTGGGTCGGTGAGGCTGGAGGGGCATATAATAGTGGACGTGATAAAGTAACGAGCACATTTGTGTTCAGTTTCTGGTAATCCCACTTGTTGTTTGCAACCGAACCATGTAGCTGCTTAGAGCTGATCGATGTATTTGGTTTGGTGATTATATTATAGGTACCTGAATCAACTGGGAATGGCATCTACTCACGACACAAAGACGTATTGTAGGCAGTCGTAGATTGGTGGCTACAATGGTTTACTAAACACAACCACCTTTAATCCAAATCCAGATTACTACAGGTGAAATGAAAGTATTCCTGCATTATTGTTGTGCTATTTGTTTTAAATTTCCTTTGAAATTCTGAACTTGGGATTTTCCAACCTCCCAAAATGATATTATGAAATCCATGTTTGTTTTTTCAAAATTTCCACCTAAAGAAAATTCTAGTGAAAAGAATTTTTATAATTTCACTATTATCAAATAGATTTTTAATTGGTTGGCTATAAAAAGTTTACAACAATTGCAGATAACTTCATACCAGTGCCAGTATATATTTTGAAACTGATCTATGTTAAAATCCTTGATCTGACAGCTATTGCTGATGCAATTTTTCAAGATATTTGAAGCTTTAGCGAATTTAATTAATTGTTCATCCTTTCTTGATTGCTAACAAGTAACAACCTGTCGCCCTTCTTGCAGCGCACTTGTTTGGCACCGACTTATGGGGAGTTACGTTTTGTCAACCAACTTCACAGGGACTAATATGATCCGTGCTTATGCTCATTGTTCAAAACAATTGGTATGTTTGAGTTGTCCAAGTCCAGCCTAGCTCCTCCACCCAAAAAATACCTTTTTCCTACATTTCTTGTCGCTAGCTATCGACCTAACAGTGTCATGTATCTTCCCTTCAGCGAGGTGTCACTTTACTACTGATAAATCTAGCCAGGAACACAACTGTCCGGGCAGCACTTGACTTCAGTGGAACGGCAATGCAAGCGCACAGAAGACACAGATATCACAAACACAGGTCCAAGGTGTTGTTCCCTGATAAACAAGTATCTGTAGCAACAAGAGAAGAATACCATCTAACCCCAATGGATGGCAATATACAAAGCCAGATAGGCGTTAACTGTTGATTCATCAGGTGCTATACCTGCCATGGAACCTGCATTCTTCAATTCATCAGAGACAATAACTGTTGCTCCTTACTCCATTGTGTTTGTTCACTTGCCTAGTGTTGCCCTCCAAGCATGTGTGTAGGTTATAAGCACTCATCCAAAATCAGATGACATGTATTCCATGTTAAAGCGGAGGATAAAATATCAACATTCATTCTATAAAATGGAAGAAAAATGAAAAATATAATCGCTTTGGTCTCTATTCTACAGACTATTTATATGTTCCCTGCACCATGTGTCATACATATTAAAATTTTAATCTATTTGCATAGATGATCTTGTGCTAAGATTTACTAATGTGCTAAGTTGGGGTTGGCATTTGGGTCGATCGGGTAATTAGGGTCCTGACCGATTCGAATCTGAGCATATATTAATATTAGATAATGAGGGTAATTTTTATGGGGTTGGGTAAATATATTAGTTCGGATATCCAGTGATAATGACTAACCGGTCCGATAATTCAAGTAACTTAATTTAATTTTTTTTAAATTTATAGATAAAATGATAATTAATTTAAAAAAATTATGTATTTTTTGTTATATTTTAGTTGATGATGTTGATATATTAATTTTTTTTATTTTTTTAATTTAAGTATATTTTTATAATTAAAAAACGATAGATTTGAATTTAATATATATATTTTTTAATTGGATAATACTCGACCTGAACCCAAAAAAACCATGTACACTTAATCGTTATTAAGCATGTTTGTATATTGCTAACACTGTTTACTAATAAAATCGCTAATATGTGTTTGAACTTCTTCTTATTCGTCAATTTTGTTTTGTTTTGTTTTTTTTATAAGTCACACTTAAATGTATATAATTTAATGATGCACAATGTGGTCAATCTATCACCCTTTTTTTGCCAAAGATAAGTGCTTTAGGGACGCTTCAAGCTTAAGTGCGATTAAGCAAGATCGACTTAAAAAAACGTTCTAGAACACTTATTTTAATCCGATATCTTTGTTTTTTAGTTGACTTGACACTCATGTGTGTTACGAAACCAACATAAAAACGATATTAAATTGTAAAAAATTGAAATTCGTAGGACTAAAATCTAAATTTAACGATATATATAAATGATCAAAATCGCAAAGAAACGACAAAATTTACCAATTTTGCTAAATTAAATGTAGGACACGAAGTGAGAACGAGATTTAATAAGGCGTGTGAGAATCAGGCCACGCGAAGTGGTCACCCCAAATAATGAGTTTTACATTTTTAGAGACAAAAATCGAAAGGGTCGCTTTTCAACAGCGATCGAAGGCTCTTTGGGTTCCCAAATCTCGTCAAATTATATTAAATTAAAGAGGTAAAAGCATGAGTAGTGAGTTAGTATAAAGTGTAGAAAACCAAGATTGTTGTCTGCAGTTGCATCACCAAGGCACCTCTCCTTTTGCCCCGCTGTCTCTTAATTCTCCTTTAATTAAGTGTGTATGTGTGTGTNGTAAACATTTTACTTACATTTTATGACACAACATTCAAATATCTCTACAACATGCAAATAAGGTTGGAGGATACAAAAAAAGGTTGAAATCGGACAACCTTAATTTGAGCAAAAATAAGTATTAGTTTATAACATATGTGAGCTAAATTAAAGACTGTCTCATTCTTGTCACTAATCCTGAAACAAAGGTATGTATACAACAATGTTCACATATCCTCCCACGCAGAATCTTGATCAATGAAAAAAGAAAGCTAGCATGATATAAAAGGAATAAATAAAATAATGGAGACAAGGTACAATAAAAAGAGGTGGTTTGTGTTTTCTTGGTGGAGAATATTTCAGGTGCATGCGCAAGACAAGGAAGAAAGTTTTTTGAATTTGAGTTCAAATTAAGCATGATAACTCTAAAATGAGATTCACTCCCCCCATGGATATCGTTCGCCTCACTTTTTTCTCATCCTCATCCCAACTTACATTTTCGAGTATCTTTCTGCATATTTATGTTACATATATTTAATGCATTGCTGCTTATTTTTCTCTAGCTCTTTATAATTTCTTGGTAGGACCTAATGGACATATTTTCTTGCCTGATGAATGATTGCGCTCCTCAAGAAAAAAATCCCAGGTCATGTTGGTTGGCAAAGTTAAAAAATCAATAATTTTTTTTGCGATTATACTTCTAAATCACCAACCCCAACGACCAAACATAGAAAACCCTATTCAGAAACATCTCCTATGATTCCATGTCTATTTTTCTGTTGATTAAGGTCGGCATAAGTAATGATTATGTTGTCATTTCTGATCCTACATAGGACCATTTTGATGCATCCTTTATTCCTTTTATAATGGAATGTTTTGTTTTTTGGTTGTTACCAAGCAAAATCTTGAGAGGAATTAAGAAGAATTTCAAGAAGTTTAATCAAGAATATTAAAAAATAACTCTAGTAATGGATGCATGTTGGGAGTTAAAGAACGAGATATTGGTGAGGTTCAATTTGAAGACGGATTTACACATGTGGCGAGTAAACGACGATCTCAGATTGAGCCGCGCCAATATCACTTTTTGCTCCTTTTGCATGGATTTTCATATTTGTCATTATTATCAGAGTAGACAATAACTCATGCAGCGAAAAATCAGTTTCACAAAATATTTCATTTTAAGAAATTCTTGAGTATTTCATCTGTAGATTTGGAGCAGCTCTTTTCCTCCAGATATGGTTACATGTTACCGAGTACTTGCACCTGCAAGATCTCTTGAATTCACCATTCATTATTTTAATTCAGTATGGTGTCTTCTCATTCCCAGTTTCATTTAAGATGCAAGTGTATGCATATGTATAGGTAAGTGTTTTCTGATAGATATTCATAATCAACAATAATACAAATAAAATCCTCGATCTTTTATTAAAATTTCTCAATCATTTCCTTTACAAATGCATTGTTAATTCTTGCTAAGGTATAAACTTGGAGTACCTTGTAGATTCTCCTATAAACTCATCTCCTCTCAAGAAACTACAAACTGGATCGAGCCCGAGTAATCGTTTGGTCATGTATTGCAGATGATCAAAGTTCATATTAATTAAGGTGGTCTTGGTCAAGGATTGGAGATGATGTAATCCCCTCAAATTTATCAGATAGAATTGAAATGGAGATTGTCAGGTGAGTACAA
The DNA here is from genome assembly GCF_012295235.1 of Primulina huaijiensis. Lineage (NCBI taxonomy): Eukaryota > Viridiplantae > Streptophyta > Magnoliopsida > Lamiales > Gesneriaceae > Primulina > Primulina huaijiensis. Next base: position 21,213,994 of record NC_133306.1, read on the forward strand.
GTTGCAATCTTGATCAGAAGGTTGACAATAATTTGCTTGGAACATGTTCAGGTGGCCTGGAAATGGTTAGAATCCAACCCGAGAAGAAGAAATCTTGGCCCTGTTCCATTCGCATTCTTTCGGGCAGTTAGCACTCCTAGCATGTTCGGCTGTGGACACATGGCCGAAATGCCATGTTTCTTGAAGTTTGTGAGTGTAGTATCTACATGCATTGATATATATATCAGATGATAAAAACAGATGAAAACTTTATACTTTTCAGCACAAGAACTGATAGCAAGTCACGGTTGGGAAAAATATTTATCCACCCGAATGATTCTTGAACCGACGCACAAGATAGAGGAGGCACACCAGGTAAGAGCTACTTTTTGACGCTAATTATATATTGATTGGTGTTGGCTTGATCTCAGACAGAATTCACAGTGATACTTCAAAAAACTATATCATTGATTATTACTCTTGGTCGAAATTGTCAGATGGAATTGATATGGATATTTGGTGAGTATGTTGGTCGAATGGTTGCAGTGTTGTTTGATGTGGTGAGATGCAAAAAATGGCGTATCAACTTATATTCCATAAATTTATGTGTTTCAGTTTGCCCCAGTTCATACAATTTACTGTTGAAAGTATTCAAATTTATCTTTGATTTCTCCATTTTTACAATTTTGTTGAGACAATTACAATAGATTAAAAAAAAACCTTTTATTTTACAACATTTAAATTTCATAAGTTCATTTTTAAAAAAAATAAAATTATAAGTTCTGTTTAAAAGACTAGGAAACAACAGATGCAGTGTATTTATTATTTGAATCCTATGATTTTTTTAAATTTCTTTTGAAGATCGAATCCTAAGATTTAGTTCGAATTGCAAGATTTAAATATTTTAAATGAAATAAATTGAAATTGATGGTCTTGAAGAAATTTCAAATACATTTATCTTTATCTTTAAAATACTTGAAAATTTTCAAATCCTTAAAATTTTGGGGGAAAAAAAAAAAGAATAATGATCCCATTGTGCTTCTACATCTCATTGTTGCTTGTTCATTATTATCATTCATCAAAACAAAAGAAAGGTGAAGCAAACTTCTTAAACTGCATGATCTGCCCTCCAAAATTGAAAAAACCGGACTCACTATTTGTGTCATTTCATATTTAGGTCCTTCAAGGATATAGTCTTCATTTCTGACAATGCCATTAAAAATCAGCTTCCCATCATGAACCTGCATAATCAGGAAGTAAAAAACCGCACACATTCACATTCTTAAAACAATTAGAAGGCAAACAAACTTGATACCTCTTCAAAGAAACAAAAGCTTGAGAAAGAGAATAGAAGAAAATATAGGATTGAGAATAGACGGACGAATTTGTTGAAAATTGAATATCTGAAACCAAAGGACTTTGAAATAAACTGTTTTGGTGATCAGGAAAAGAGACCTTCACGCTCAAGATGAAGTCGTACGCAAGAAGCCATGAACTCCCTCAAAATTTGAACAAAAGGTTATGGGATTGACAACATTAGAGAAGCCTGGATAAGATGAACAAATATGCAGTCTGAAGCAATAAAATAAGATATGAAATGAATCACTATGTATATGTGTATGTAAGTATTCATTAGCTGCTGTAAATAAGACACACTATATGATACTTCTCAAAAAAAGAGCAAGATTAAGAGTAAAATTTCAAAAGCTGAGAGCAGTCAAAGATTTTGAGGGATAATCCAACAGACATTCTAAATTTCCTTCTATTACAATGATGACAACATATCTTACAAGATGCAAATCTTGTGGAGATCTAATAAAGCTCCACAAAATATCTAGGATATTTTACTATAATAATGATGGTGCATTATTCATAAAATCCCCAAAACAATATCAACCAGATAAACCATATAGTCACGATTTGACAAGTTCATTCTCCATCATTTTCATCTTAGCAATGAGCGGGTCACAAAATGATAAAAATACCAAAAGTAGCATGCTGATTAACTCTCATCGATCCTTAACGGCAGGCAAACAACTGAATGATTTCTTTCCCGTGATATTTTAGATGCGCAGGAGATCATGTCAAACAGTAGTTCCAAAGTGAGTGGATTCAAGTGACAGAGTAAACTAAGTCAGAAAAGCTTTTAAATAGCACCTCCACAATATCACCCTCTTTTGCAACAATCCTCTTAATAAAGACGTCTTCATCTGTGTAGCCAACCTCTTGAAGAACTGGAGGGCTCTTGAAAATTACAACATCGTTGGGACAAGGCTTCCGAAAACAATATGTGACCTGTAAGTTGAGATCAATGTAAGTAAATATTGAATGGCAATTTGGTCTGAAGAGGTTGGCTTAGAGATAAAACATGAGAATGTTGCTCACTATAGTAAGTCCATCTTCAACGCAAAACCTAGGAATTGTGGCCTAGAGGAATTAGGGTGGAAACATAAAGTTTACTGAAAACATATGTAATCCTGGTTTACATTAGTTTACTGTGTGTTACTATATTTTATATGAATTTTCTTTCGTTTAGTTCAAAAAGATTTTCTTCGATACTCAAATCAAAATTATTTCGTCAATATAACTAGGAGATAACTGTATTCTAAATCAAGAAACATTGAAAATGGATTTAATCATTTAGCCTTCTCGCCGATGTATACCTTCATGGACGAACCACGTAAATTTTGTATTGTGTTATGTTCTCTCTTCACTATGTTAGTTGATGTGAACCCTGAAAGTATGCCAATGGACGCCGTTGAAGAAAGTGACAACAGCTCATAAAAAGCCGAATAAGACCAAACAATGATACAAGNCATTGAAAAAGAACCTCTGATTACAAGTCAGGTTTCGAACCCCACAAGGAATACAAATTGATAAGCTTGAAGCTCAAAGAGAATGAGTAATATTTCTCTGCAGTTGGAGAAAGTTTGTGTCAATCACATTATCCTATAGGCTATACATTCTCTATATACTTTCATCTAATTTTCTTAAATGAACATATAGTCCAGTTCGATATTTATAATTTTTTGGAATACAACCACAGAAGCAATTTAGGTATCGGAGAATTTTAGAAAATTTACAATAAAAGGCTGAAGCTCCTACCGTAATATTGCGATAACATTCTCTTACTGCTATCAAGAAATCCTGCCTCTGGTGCACAGATGAAATTGAAAGAACCTTGCATCGTTTTACCAGGACACTCTAGATGATAAAGAAATTCAATTGATATTTGTCAATACCAAAGGTCAAATAGAACATCCACAAAATAAACTAATTTTCATGGAAAATTCGAATATTTCATGAATACCATTCATATTAAAAATTAAGGCGGGATGTCAGAAGTATAATTGCAATTGATGAATAGAAATATAAATTCATCAGGAAGAAAAGTTACCACTAGTCCATATTGTCGACCAGCTCATCATGGACTATGGTTATTTCTTGTCTACATTCATTACTCTCCTGGATTATTAAGGATGAACAATAGGCAGGGGCAATCTAAGTTGCAATCTTCGTTGCTTTCATTCACTCTATACAAAAAGAAAAAAAATCTTCTACAGAGAATATTTGATACAAATCAAGTCTTCATTTCTATTATCACAAAACTCAAGTCTACATTTTTTCAACTGTTTCTCCAACTTGACTGATTCCAGTATGGTCTTTATCCAGCCCGACATAAACATGTATAAATAAAGCATAAAACCCAAGCAAGAAATGGATACAAAATAATTGAATAAATAACCTTTTCAGCAACAATTCTATCTCCAACATCAAATGTGGGATACATGGACAAGGATGGAATGTATCTAGGCTCAGACACAAACGACCTGAAGGCTAATGAGATGGCCAGAGCCGCTAAAACAGTTTTGGCATCGTCAAAGTTGAAATTCAGCCAATTTGGAAGAATCCCATTACCGTTCCCCGCTTGCTCGTCATCTCCACTGCCACTCCCGTCGTCTCCGCCTCCATTCCCGTCGTTTTGAGCGTCGAAGGCCGCGGTCTCCTTTGGTGTCCTGTCTGGACCCGTTACAATGAAGGGTCTGAATTTGAGCTCTTCTATTGTGGTTGATAGACAGGAACTTGGCGGGTTTCGGGAGACGGGTAAGGTTCAGTTCACAAAAACTGGTGGCTACGGGGCTGAAGAAATGTACAGAAGTGAAGATTGGGTTATCGAGAGAAGCGAACCGAGGGGGGAAATTTAGGTACATATATCTCAACAACATCATATTTACAAAATTAACTCATTTTTAAAATATCTATTCTACCCTTATTTTAAATATTTTCAAATTCTTTTTTTTTCTTTTAACCATAAACTAACGTTTTATTCCCACCATTCTTCTCATCCTTTTCACAACAATTCTTCTTTTCTTCATACTTCACTTATTGACCTTCTCCTCAATTTTTTTACTTCCTCTACATTAAGCAAGAGAATATTGTAATTATTTGTTTTCCTAAAAAAAGTTTCCATTTTTCTCAACATTGTAAAAGATTTTAAATCAGATGTAAGTTCTAATGTCATCTCAATTTTTTTATCGATTTACTGGTTTTTATTACAATGTATATATTGTAAATATAATTTTTCATATATTTCATTCTTAATTGTTTAGTCGCCCAAACATTATGGGTTCAGTCGCCTAATTCTGTTTTCAGTCGTTCAATTCTGTTTTCAGTCGCCCACTTTGATATGTTATGTCATCCGATTATGGGTTAAATCATTTAATTTTTATGACATCTTTATTGCTTATTTTGTATAGGAATGACGATCATCCAGATTTTGATTAATTCTAATGGAGAGTGGAAGAATGATGAACAAGAAACTTATACATGGTTATCCGAATCTAAAGAATGAACATCTATTTCCATTGATGATAGTAATTTGACCATAGAATGTGTCATGAATGAAATATACGAGACACTTGGTCTGGCTAAATCAGATGTTGAATTGACATTGAGTTATTTACCAGAAGTAGATTCTTGCAAACCATACCCAATCTATATACGAAATTCACGATCCTTGGGAACATATCTATCATTTGGTAATTCGCGTACTAGACCTGTTTTGCATGTGGAAGTAATTGAGAATTGTGATATTGGAGTTGATAGAGAAAACGTTAATGACAGTGATGTGCATTTTGGAGATGTGGAGGGTAGTGCTGTGAATTATAATATTAATGTAGAAGATAGAAAAAGAAAATGTGATTTTGATGTAAATATAGAATGTGGAAGAATAGTGTGAAATAAGTTAACAAGCGATTGAGCGCGACCGAATGACGATTGAGTGATATAGTAAAAACAAAGTGAGCAAATTATTGTTTTATATCCTATTTACTATATTATGGTATGTTTACATGTACAAGAAATTACGAAATTAAACATAATATGAAATAACGCAAAAATGACTGAGGGCGACCGAATGGCGATTGGGAGCGACCGAATGACGACTGAGTTGTACAGTAAAAAATAGTGAGCAAGTTTATGTTTTATATGCTACTTAATATATTATGATATATTTTTATGGATAAGAGATTATAAAATGAAAAATAAGCTAAAAAGCAATTGAGGGCGACCGAATGACGATTGAGTGATATGGTAAAAACAAAGTGAGAAAATTCGTGTTTTATATCCTATTTACTATATTATGATACGTTTTCATGGATAAGAAATTACGAAATTAAACATAGTGTGAAATAAGGCAATATGACTGAAGGCGACCGAATGACGACTGAGTTATATAGTAAAAAATAGTGAGCAAGTTCATGTTTTATATGCTACTTAATGTATTATGATATATTTTAATGGATAAGAGATTATAAAAGGAAAATAGTGTGAAATAAGCTAAAAAGCGATTGAGGGCTACCGAATGACGATTGAGTGATATGGTAAAGTGAGCAAATTCGTGTTTTATATCATATTTACAATATTATGGTATGTTTTCATGTTTAAGAAATTAAACATAGCGTGAAATAAGACAAAAATGACTGAGGGAGATCGAATGGCGACTGGGAGCGACCGAATGGGGACTGAGTTATAGAGTAAAAAGTAGTGCGCAAGTTCATGTTTTACATGCTACTTAATATATTATGATATATTATATTATGATATATTTTTATGGATGAGAGATTATAAAATGAAAAATAGTGTGAAATAAACTAATAAGCGATTGAGGGCTACCGAATGACGATTGAGTATATAGTAAAAACAAAGTGAGCAAATTCGTATTTTATATCCTATTTACTATATTATGGTATGTATTCATGTATAAAAAATTACGAAATTAAACATAATGTGAAATAAGACAAAAATGACTGAGGGCGACCGAATGGCGCATGGGAGCGACCGAATGACGACTGAGTTATATAGTAAAAAATATTTAGCAAGTTCATGTTTTATATGCTACTTAATATATTATGATATATTTTTATGGATAAGAGATTATAAAATGAAAAATAGTGTGAAATAAGCTAAAAACAATATTTTCTAGTACATCAAGTGGTTCTATTAGAGCACTCATATATCACTCAGTCTCTCTCAATCGCTCTTTGTATTATGACATTATTTTTATATTTTACACTATCACTCCATTATACTATACTAAAATAGAGTAAATAGACCCGAAACGTGAAGTTGCTCGTATTTTCTATTATAAGAATCATATATCACTCAGCCGCTATTTGAATTATTTTACGTCACTTTATATTTTATACTCACACGATTATAATATACTATAATATAGTAAATAGTCCACAAAACATTAATTTGATCACTTTTTATACATTGAATAGTACAAAATATCTTCGATTAATTCATACTAAATCATTAATATTCAATTACATTAAAAAAAAAAACATCCAACTTTCCACTTCCAAAAAACAATATTTTCTAGTACATCAAGTGGTTCTATTAGAGCACTCATATATCACTCAGTCTGTGGGGACCCGGACGCTAATCATCTTCTTAATTGTCATTGGAATAATTGGATCAATTTAATTAATCTGGGTCTAAATTTTTTTTTTTTAAAATGCGGTGCGGAACATAATGGAATCAATCTAATATACATATCAGTAATAACAGTACAATTCTTGTACAACATACATTCATTCATAACTAAGGTTCAACAGCTATACATCAAGTGCTGAAACCCTATTAGCATCAAAGTCCGTAGTCTCCACTCTAATCAATCTCTCATCATCTCCTCGACCCTGATCATGTCCCACCTGTTGCCATGCACACATACAAACACGACAACAGCCGGATAACTCCGGTGAGAAATACATCCCAGTATAAATCAACAAAACATGCAATCATATAATCGATATAAAAGCATGAAACAAATATCAATATCATGTATTAAATATGAAAACATAAATCGATCTAAAACTGTAAATAACTCGTGACTCTACAGCTCAGACTAAACTCATTCCTAGTCTAGGGATCCCGGTTTCCAGACGTTGGCATACTATATCGAATCTCAGTAATAGAAGTAAATCCACTCCTAATCAAACATCGATATAAACCAAACATCTAGTGTCTTGACCTATCCGTCAAAGACTTTGGCACCTCCGCCAATAAGTCCTCTGTGACAATGTGCAATGGGCCAGTGACTACTCTATCACAGTCTGGCACCTCTGTCACAAGACCAATCGTCGAATCACGCTTTCTATACATCAATAGAACAAGCATATCAATTCAAATAAATGCATATAATAACAATAAGTATGTGGTTTAGGGAAACTAAAGTTATATCTAACTCGAGTCATTCTCCCCGGTTTAACATTGATTTATACCTTTCTTTTTGTAGTCTCGGTCTGAAGAATAGAAGTTTTGAATTCAAGGTTGTCTCTATCAATCTGAAAGGACATATCGAGAATAACAATATCAACATTCCATTCCCAATTCAATACCGAATCTGATCAATCTGAATTTAATTCAAAATCAACGGCCTAACGGTACAATCCCGATCTTCCCGTTAATACCATATCAACAGATATCAATTACCAATCATAACCCATATCCAATACAATCTGTAATCAATCCATAATCCAAATCTATTCAATTTCAATCAATATAATCATAAAATCATAACAATACCATAATCAATCTGTTCTTCGATCTGACTTCGATTCTACGATGTCTAACATATCCAGAACACCATATAATAATCAAATAATAATTCCTCCAATATCATAATTTCAAATGATAAAAGAACTCAATAAAACTTACGTCCTGTAGTAGCTGTTGACGAGAGGAGTACAGTACTGTGCTCGGATTGAAATTCTGATAGACGGATCGTACAAAATCAAATTCTAAGCAAAATTGAAGCGTGAGAGAATTTGCTCTGGAGAACTCTCGGTTTCTTGCTTCTGAATTGTGAAAGAGATTGGAATTATATAAATACTTCAATACATAGCAAGCCAAGTGTCCCATTAAATATCATTAATTGCACTTTAGCTCCTGAAATCTTCACTATTTGCAATTTAGTCCTCACAACTCTTTTTAATTCAATTTCAGTTCTATGGAATTGTAAAACCATGGAATATAACTCAACATTCCATAATTCATAAATTAAATAATCTCGAATTAAAATGATAGAATCTCGGGCCTTACACAGTCGCTCTTTGTATTATGACATTATTTTTATATTTTACACTATCACTTCATTATACTTTACTAAAATAGAGTAAATAGACTCCAAACGTGAAGTTGCTTGTATTTTCTATTATAAGAATCATATATCACTCAGTCGCTCTCAGTCGCTCTTTGAATTATTTTACGTCACTTTTATATTTTATACTCACACGATTATAATATACTATAATATAGTAAATAGTCCACAAAACATTAATTTGATCACCTTTTATAGATTGAATAGTACAAAATATCTTTGATTCATTCATACTAAATCATTAATGTTCAATTACATTTAAAAAAAACATCCAACCATCCAATTTCAAAAAACAATATTTTCTATTACATCAAGTGGTTTTACGAGTACATTTCGTCTTATAATGCTTAACATCATTGTATAGGCTGCATTTCCTTTTTTGTTGCCGTCCAAACTCTCCAATAGATGGTCTTCTTCGTTTATTTGGTCGCCCCCGTTTTGGCTTGAAGTTAGGAGGTAACATTTCCAAATTAGAAATATAATCGGGAATCTTCCAATCTCTTGAATGAGGCACGGGGTAAATGGTATCCGAGTAGGGACAAGCTGCTAATGCAAAATCTGGATGATCGTCATTCCTATACAAGGTAATAAGGTGAGCACAACTCATAATTTCTTGTTTATCATTCTTCCACTCTCCATTAGAATTAATCAAAATCTGGCTGATCGTCATTCCTATACAAAATAAGCAATAAAGATGTCATAAAAATTAAATGATTTAACATAGTCGGATGACATAACATATCAAAGTGGGCGACTGAAAACAGAATTAGGCGACTGAAAACAGAATGTTTGGGCGACCGAACAATTAAGAATGAAATATATGAAAAATTATATTTACAATATATACATTGTAATAAAAACCAATAAATCGATAAAAAATATTGAGATGACATTAGAACTTACACTTGATTTAAAATCTTTGACAATGTTGAGAAAAATTGAAACTTTTTTTAGGAAAACAAATGACTACAATATTCTCTTGCTTAATGTAGAGGAAGAAAAAAAATTGAAGAGAAGACCAATGAGTGAAGGATGAAGAAAAGAAGAATAGTTGTGAGAAGGTTGAGAAGAATGGAGGGAACAAGAACTCATTTCCTTTCTCTCCTTTCTGTTTTGTACGCTTCTTTTGTTTTTTAATTAATTAATTATTTTTTTAAGTGGATGTTATTTATCAAATTTTAAATTCTAAAACGCTAATATTTAAAATTAAAATTTGCTTAGGGTTATATTTTAAAGTGCCCCCCTTTCCTCGCTGACCCATGATTCCCACTTATTAAAATTAGCTAACAATATAGAGATAGAATCAAAATATCGTACAATGATATTTACAATAATTAAATCATATGATTTTGTTATTATATTATGAAATTTTGTATTGAATTTATCATGATATTTTGAGAAATAAAATTTTTGTATTGAATTTTTTGTGTTATAAGAATTGTTTTACAAATTTGGTTGTACATGTAGCATTACTCAAATTAGCCACTTAATTTCTAAACTTTGTATTTAGTTAATTTTTTTTACATGAATTAGCCACCTAAATTTTTTTAGGAACATTGTAATTTTAGTACGATAAAGTTGGTATTTTGTGAGTTTGTACTCCAATAATTTGTTAATAATTGATTTCCATTCACTAATTTTGGAATTATTTTTGTTCTTAATTTTTTTCCATTTGAAGCCAATAAACTCATTGAATTTGGACCGATGTTTTCTTACATGACTCTAGAATAAAACATATATTATACGTATTAAAATTCATCTAAGTAAAAGTAAAAGAAAATAACAACTTTCTCTTACAATTTTGAAATATTAAACATCGTTTTACTTCATTTTTTTGTTTTATTATTGTTTGGATTTATTTTACTACGTGTAATATATGTTTTTCTCGGTGCAAATGCTAATATCAAATAAATAGTATTTGATGGGTAGATTGACTTCTAGCGAAATAAATACCTACTAATATTACAAGTTAATGAAAACCAAACATTAATAAATACATGAGTAATATCTAAAACCGACAAATTAAATTTTCCCTATTCTAAACTTGTATTAGTTAATTTTTGTAAACTTATAATAATTCTAAATTTGTTAAAATTTGTCCCGCGGAGCTCTAAATCCGTTAGGAAAATTGTCATCCCTAATTACCTTGCTAATATTTTGTTTGAAATATTACATCGGTTTCTTTTTTGTTTAAACTTTTAGATGTATAACTTGTTACAAACTAGAAATAAGTTGGTTGAGATGGGGTGCAAACGAATCGAATAAGCTGAATAATAGTAAAAAATTAAGGTTTGAGGTCGACTCGAATTAAATATATTCGAGTTCGGCTCAAATTTCAAATATTTTGGCTCGAACTCGGCTCGAAATGAAGTTCAAGTTAATGTTCGGCTCAAAATAGTTGAACCTGTTCGTGAACTATTCGAACTATTGCTTGTATATTAAAGTTCGAGAACTTTGTTTGGAAGCTCAAAACTTTCGAAAAATTCGAAATATATATATATATTTATTATATCATTATATTATATTAATAAAATATTAAGACTCTCGAACTATCGAACATAATAATTTTAGCTTGAGTTTTGCTCAAAAAAAAATTTCGAACATGTCTAGGTTCAGCGCGAGTTCGATAAATTCGAATACAAATCAAATATTTATCGAGTCGACTCAAAATATTCACGAACCGACTCGATTCGTTTACACTCCCAGTTGAGTTCACGGAAACAAGAGCATATATTCTACAATTTTTAAAATACGTAAACCATAAACTTTTTTTATATATAAAATTTGTCCTTTTTATTTCATATCATAAATTTATAAATGTTTATTAAGTTCATTTCGAAAATATTTTCCTTTCTCTCATTATTAACCTCCACGTTCATACATAAAGTATTTTTTCCCGGATAAATTTTCAAAAAATGCTTTTTGTTCGACTTCGAATTTGAAATCTACACTTTGTTTGGTCTGCATTTGTTGTCTCCATGCACCTTCCGAGCCAATTTATAATTACATACTTGCAAAAAGTTATGTCACACGATCTCACGAGTCGTATTTTGTGAGACAGATATCTTATTTGGGTCATCCATGAAAAAATATTACTTTTTATGCTAAGAGTATTACTTTTTATTGTGAATATCGGTAGGATTGACCCGTCTCACAGATAAAAATTCGTTAGACCACCTCACAAGAGATATACTCTACATAATTTGGTCCTTCTCTAAATAAATATAGCTCGATTTAGACTAATGAATTTGTTATGATAATTCATAAAATCACTTTTGAGAAGATGGTAATTAAATTAATTATTATACATAGGATGACTGATTCATGCTGGTGGATCTGGTCCACTTTTATGTTCGCTTTGTGTTGTCTGAATCAGAATTTCCGCCAAATTAAGAATTCAGATTCATTCTCCGACGCGGCAAATGGACAATAGACATGGCCGGCCCAGCCGGCAAATCTCAACTCTCCAATTATCAACAACTATTGATTTGTACGTAGCTGCGCTCCATCATTAATTCAATCCAAATCCACCTCTCTTGATTGAAGTTTCCGAACGACCGCCGTAATGGCTGCCGGAGCCACCACGGTGCAGGAATCGGTGCTACGGCACACAACCGCCTTCTTCGCCGAAACACTCTCTCGACCCGACCTACGCCGCCATGTTTTCTCTGCTCTCACGAGCAGACTTCCTGCCCCACTCACCAAATCCCTCAACTTCGCCTCGCAAACTGTAGAAAACGCCATCTCCACCACCAGCTCCTCAATACGGAGCTCGTCTCTCCGCCTTGCGGAAAAGCTTCTTTCTTCTGAAAATACTGCGTTTTCTTCGTTTCTTTTGTCTCTAGTGTACTCCCTCTCCCACCGGCCCGTTGACGCTTCGATCAGTCTTCTCGATGTGTTCCGCGCAGACCCTTCGTTATGTCGACGAGAAATCGCGCCATTTCTGTTCGAAGAATTGTTTCTCATGCATTTTCTCCCAGTACTCGAATGGTACAACGATCACAGATCAAACATCTTGGCCTCTAATCCATCCTTTACTATTGACGATTCAGGTGTCAATTACAGTGATGATCATTTATCCATAGTTTCCAACAATACAACACTGTTGTCGAAAATGAGCGGCGACCAGGCTTCTGCCTTCAAGGAATTGGAGAGGGATTACGAGGATTTACTCGACGAGAATTGCAGGACATTTGTGGGTTACTTTAAAGAGGTTTTGCAAAATAAAGACGAGGAAAATGTCGTTGATCCACCTTCAATAGTACTGCGAAGGAGCAATATTGAAAGCCGTGGTGAGACGGCTGTGTGCAGCGATGAAGAGAAGAAGATGAACAGCCAGGAATTTGGTCCCACTTACAGACGGTATAATGTAATTATACTTGTTACCCTAGCAATTAACATCTTCCATAAAATGTCACATTTTTGTTGTCTTTTGGTGGACATTTATTTACAAAAAAACGTCACTTTTGTATTTTTTATTTTATCGTTTATTTAAAAAAAAAATTATACGTACAATAAAAGTTACAAATTTAATTACTAAATGTATTTGATATAATAAAATTATATTTATATTTTATTTAGAAAACTCTTTCAAAAATATATTTAAGATAATTTTTTTTATTTCGAATGCATTATGTAACATAAAGTGTAAACCCTGTTATACATGTAACATGAGCTTTATTTTTTTTTATAAAAAATAAATTGTACAAATACCTAAAATCTTAATATTAATATGTATAAAAAGTCAAACGAACCCAAATCCAAATACATCATTATCACTTCCACTTGTAGATTTTTTGTGAAACGGTTTCACAAATTTTTATCTGTGAGACGGGTCAATCCTATTTATATTCACAATAAAAAGTAATACTCTTAGCATAAAAAGTAATATTTTTTCATGAATGATCCAATTAAGAGATCCGTCTCACAAAATACGACCCATGAGACCGTCTCACACAAACTTTTACCAAGCATTTTAGATATTCAAACCATAGCTTGAGTGACAATATTTAAGTACGTATTAAGTTTATCTATTTTGTTTGGTTTGACAGATTTTGTTTTCTACAATACCTTGTTTATTGTACTGTTTGTAATAAATGATAAAATACTTTATTTCGTTTTTATTACTACCTTAATATTTTTAATCCGCCAAAAATACTCAATATGGCTGTGCTGTTTAATTAGTTCACCCGATGAAGTCCACCATATACGGGAATATATTTATATATATACACATACATATATATATATATATATATATGGTTTTAATGCACTTTTTCTCTATTTATATTGGAAATATTATTTTTGGTGTAGTATATTTTTAAGAAAAGGACGAAACAGCTAAAAAAGAAAATTTTGTTTTGAATGTTAAAACAGCCTATGTGGACTGAAGCAGATAAATCGTTTGAACTGAGCAACGGGACAAAGAATCTGTCAAGGTTTCCATCCTTTTTCCCCGAGAGAGTTTCGCCCAGAATCTTAACGGGAAATCAAACCAGCAAAGGTGGTGATGATTCCAACGCCACCCATGATTCTTCCTCGGATTCTGAAGCTGAAATAGAGGTGGAATTCATCGACATTAACAAGGAAAATAAATTAAAGTCCCGATGTTTTATGTTCTGATATTCCTATGCTGATCTTGTCTTAATTATTTATTTATCTCATAGGAAAAGATCAAACCAACGGCCTTGTTTGACTCCAGGCGGAGCCAACCAGCCCAGAAGCAAAAGCGACCTTTTTCGGGTGAAGAATCAAGCCGGTAAGTGATTTTTTTTGGAAGTATTAATGGGATTGTTTTATCTGTTTGAAAATGTGATTGATTCTTTTCTTGAACTTTGTTTTATATCAGTTATCTCTCTTCTATAATGGGAGATGTGGGTATTCATATTGGTGGAGGAAAGCATACTCTCCCAAAGGATTTTGTTTGCCCCATAACTACTCATATATTCGATGACCCTGTAACGCTCGAGACCGGACAGACCTACGAGAGGAGCGCAATTCAAGAATGGCTGGACAGGGGAAATTCTACGTGTCCCATTACTCGACAGACGCTGCATACCGGTACTGTGCTGCCTAAGACGAACTATGTGCTCAAACGTCTTATTGCAAGCTGGAAAGAACAGAATCCAGGTTCTGATTATAGCCCATATGGAGGGGTAAGAGCGGCTAGTGAACCGAAATTCGGGCCGTCAATTCATTTGTCTTCACCAAATAGTGTGATAAGTCAAGCCACCATTGATGCAACCATGAGCGAGCTGCGACTTGCGATTACAGACCTTTGTGCATCAGAAGTCTTGGGGGATTCTGAAATGGCTGTCCTCAGAATCGAGAGGTGCTGGCAGGAAGCAAACGCGGATTCGGAAATGATGGCCATGTTATCAAAACCACCGGTGATTAATGGGTTCGTGGAGACAATGTTCAACTCCGCGGATACCAAAGTCTTGAGGTCAATTGTTTTTCTCCTGACCGAGTTCGGATCAAGAGATGACAATGTTATCAAGACACTAAAAAGGGTTGATTCCGATGTGGAATGCTTTGTTGAACTTTTCAAGAAAGGCTTAATTGAAGCACTTGTTTTAGTTCACCTCTTAAGGCCTGCGGCTAAGAGTCTTGTTGACATGGATATCGTGGACTATCTTTTGGAAGTACTTGATGATGATGCTAATGATAATGTGCCGAAGATGCATACAACGGCCAAAACAGCGGCAGTGATTCTCCTTGGGCAGATTCTTCGAAGTTCCTACGAAGCAACTATAACTGAAATCTTGAGAAGCATTCTTTCAGCCAAAGTCATTGAGAAAGTGATATCTAGTTTGGAAGCTGAACGTGTGGAGGAAAAGACTGCAGCTGTGAGTATTTTGCTGAGATGCATGCTGGAGGATGGGAAATGCAGGAACGTTATTTCTAGTAAAGCCAAATTAGCTGCTATGTTGGAGATCTTTGTTGAAGTAAATGACGATGAACAGTTCGAGATCGTTCATTTTCTGTCGGAACTAGTAAAAATGAACAGGTGGTGAAGCCTATTCATCATCAGTATTTGTTTGTCATTATGATCGTGTGTGACTTACTCTGTCCAAAATTCTGCAGAAGAAATTTGAACGAACAAATCTTGCACATCTTGAAGGAAGAAGGTACCTTCAGTACGATGCATTCTCTTCTTACATATCTACAAAATACGCCGCAGACTCAGTCTCCCATAGTGGCCGGCCTAATTTTGCAACTTGATCTTCTCGTACGCCTCTCTTACTTATTGTGTATCTCTTACTTATTGTGTATTTGTTCTTTTTCTTATTAACATCTGAACTAACTATGTGAATATTTTAGGATGAACCGAGAAAGATGAGCATATATCGTGAAGAGGCCATGGATGCTCTTATTTCATGTCTCAGAAATTCAGAGTCCCCGGTTACTCAGATTTCAGCTGCAGAGACAGTGCTTGCACTGCAGGGAAGGTTCTCATATTCAGGGAAATCCCTGTCAAGAGCCATTCTTCTTAAACGAGCCGGGCTTGACAGGACTTATCGAGCCTTTATGAGAAAGGATCAGCGGCGCCACAATGTTTCTGCCGATCCTCAGGACACAATGGTCAGTTTCTTTTTTTCATCAAATTTTGTGATTCTAGCTGCGAGTCAGGATTTTAGTATCGCGTGAAACTAAAGCTTTTAAGCCCGAAAAATTCACGGGCAAAATCGTGAAAATATATTACTAAAATTACATGGATCAAGAGAGAACGAAAAACTAAATACGTTGCCACAATGCCACTACTGCTCACCCACCTCTGGCTCCGACCATGTCTTGCTGCGAATTGATTGCTGAAGTTGTTGATACTTTTTACTGACTTTGTAGGAAGAAGAGAAAGCTGCTGAAGATTGGGAGAAAAGAGTGGCTTTTGTTCTAGTCAGCCATGAATTTGGGTTGCTGTTTGAGGCTTTAGCAGAAGGCCTGGACAATACAAACGAGGATTTATATTCAATATGCTTGATGACGGCTAGTTGGCTTGTGCACATGTTGTCCATTCTTCCGGACATGGGGATTGTAGGTGCTGCGCGCGTATGTTTGCTCAAGCGATTTGTGTCCATTTTCAAAACCGAAAAGAACATTGAAAATAGAGTCCTTTCCATGATTGCACTCAACACTTTCATCGGTGATCCAGGTCTGTGGCCAATTTAAATGGATAGTAAACAGCGTGCTTGAATTTTTCCAAGTTGCATTTTGTTATTACTCCTGCATTCTTGCATATTTTAGAAGGATTGCATGATCTATCCTTGCACATGAAGGATATTCTGAAAGGATTGAGGGAACTTAAGAAATCATCTGTCATGGCATTTGAGATGCTAAAGGTCTTCTNTTAAGAGATCCGTCTCACAAAATACGACCCATGAGACCGTCTCACACAAACTTTTACCAAGCATTTTAGATATTCAAACCATAGCTTGAGTGACAATATTTAAGTACGTATTAAGTTTATCTATTTTGTTTGGTTTGACAGATTTTGTTTTCTACAATACCTTGTTTATTGTACTGTTTGTAATAAATGATAAAATACTTTATTTCGTTTTTATTACTACCTTAATATTTTTAATCCGCCAAAAATACTCAATATGGCTGTGCTGTTTAATTAGTTCACCCGATGAAGTCCACCATATACGGGAATATATTTATATATATACACATACATATATATATATATATATATATGGTTTTAATGCACTTTTTCTCTATTTATATTGGAAATATTATTTTTGGTGTAGTATATTTTTAAGAAAAGGACGAAACAGCTAAAAAAGAAAATTTTGTTTTGAATGTTAAAACAGCCTATGTGGACTGAAGCAGATAAATCGTTTGAACTGAGCAACGGGACAAAGAATCTGTCAAGGTTTCCATCCTTTTTCCCCGAGAGAGTTTCGCCCAGAATCTTAACGGGAAATCAAACCAGCAAAGGTGGTGATGATTCCAACGCCACCCATGATTCTTCCTCGGATTCTGAAGCTGAAATAGAGGTGGAATTCATCGACATTAACAAGGAAAATAAATTAAAGTCCCGATGTTTTATGTTCTGATATTCCTATGCTGATCTTGTCTTAATTATTTATTTATCTCATAGGAAAAGATCAAACCAACGGCCTTGTTTGACTCCAGGCGGAGCCAACCAGCCCAGAAGCAAAAGCGACCTTTTTCGGGTGAAGAATCAAGCCGGTAAGTGATTTTTTTTGGAAGTATTAATGGGATTGTTTTATCTGTTTGAAAATGTGATTGATTCTTTTCTTGAACTTTGTTTTATATCAGTTATCTCTCTTCTATAATGGGAGATGTGGGTATTCATATTGGTGGAGGAAAGCATACTCTCCCAAAGGATTTTGTTTGCCCCATAACTACTCATATATTCGATGACCCTGTAACGCTCGAGACCGGACAGACCTACGAGAGGAGCGCAATTCAAGAATGGCTGGACAGGGGAAATTCTACGTGTCCCATTACTCGACAGACGCTGCATACCGGTACTGTGCTGCCTAAGACGAACTATGTGCTCAAACGTCTTATTGCAAGCTGGAAAGAACAGAATCCAGGTTCTGATTATAGCCCATATGGAGGGGTAAGAGCGGCTAGTGAACCGAAATTCGGGCCGTCAATTCATTTGTCTTCACCAAATAGTGTGATAAGTCAAGCCACCATTGATGCAACCATGAGCGAGCTGCGACTTGCGATTACAGACCTTTGTGCATCAGAAGTCTTGGGGGATTCTGAAATGGCTGTCCTCAGAATCGAGAGGTGCTGGCAGGAAGCAAACGCGGATTCGGAAATGATGGCCATGTTATCAAAACCACCGGTGATTAATGGGTTCGTGGAGACAATGTTCAACTCCGCGGATACCAAAGTCTTGAGGTCAATTGTTTTTCTCCTGACCGAGTTCGGATCAAGAGATGACAATGTTATCAAGACACTAAAAAGGGTTGATTCCGATGTGGAATGCTTTGTTGAACTTTTCAAGAAAGGCTTAATTGAAGCACTTGTTTTAGTTCACCTCTTAAGGCCTGCGGCTAAGAGTCTTGTTGACATGGATATCGTGGACTATCTTTTGGAAGTACTTGATGATGATGCTAATGATAATGTGCCGAAGATGCATACAACGGCCAAAACAGCGGCAGTGATTCTCCTTGGGCAGATTCTTCGAAGTTCCTACGAAGCAACTATAACTGAAATCTTGAGAAGCATTCTTTCAGCCAAAGTCATTGAGAAAGTGATATCTAGTTTGGAAGCTGAACGTGTGGAGGAAAAGACTGCAGCTGTGAGTATTTTGCTGAGATGCATGCTGGAGGATGGGAAATGCAG
This sequence comes from Primulina huaijiensis, assembly GCF_012295235.1. NCBI lineage: Eukaryota > Viridiplantae > Streptophyta > Magnoliopsida > Lamiales > Gesneriaceae > Primulina > Primulina huaijiensis. Next base: position 21,232,967 of record NC_133306.1, read on the forward strand.
GAACGTTATTTCTAGTAAAGCCAAATTAGCTGCTATGTTGGAGATCTTTGTTGAAGTAAATGACGATGAACAGTTCGAGATCGTTCATTTTCTGTCGGAACTAGTAAAAATGAACAGGTGGTGAAGCCTATTCATCATCAGTATTTGTTTGTCATTATGATCGTGTGTGACTTACTCTGTCCAAAATTCTGCAGAAGAAATTTGAACGAACAAATCTTGCACATCTTGAAGGAAGAAGGTACCTTCAGTACGATGCATTCTCTTCTTACATATCTACAAAATACGCCGCAGACTCAGTCTCCCATAGTGGCCGGCCTAATTTTGCAACTTGATCTTCTCGTACGCCTCTCTTACTTATTGTGTATCTCTTACTTATTGTGTATTTGTTCTTTTTCTTATTAACATCTGAACTAACTATGTGAATATTTTAGGATGAACCGAGAAAGATGAGCATATATCGTGAAGAGGCCATGGATGCTCTTATTTCATGTCTCAGAAATTCAGAGTCCCCGGTTACTCAGATTTCAGCTGCAGAGACAGTGCTTGCACTGCAGGGAAGGTTCTCATATTCAGGGAAATCCCTGTCAAGAGCCATTCTTCTTAAACGAGCCGGGCTTGACAGGACTTATCGAGCCTTTATGAGAAAGGATCAGCGGCGCCACAATGTTTCTGCCGATCCTCAGGACACAATGGTCAGTTTCTTTTTTTCATCAAATTTTGTGATTCTAGCTGCGAGTCAGGATTTTAGTATCGCGTGAAACTAAAGCTTTTAAGCCCGAAAAATTCACGGGCAAAATCGTGAAAATATATTACTAAAATTACATGGATCAAGAGAGAACGAAAAACTAAATACGTTGCCACAATGCCACTACTGCTCACCCACCTCTGGCTCCGACCATGTCTTGCTGCGAATTGATTGCTGAAGTTGTTGATACTTTTTACTGACTTTGTAGGAAGAAGAGAAAGCTGCTGAAGATTGGGAGAAAAGAGTGGCTTTTGTTCTAGTCAGCCATGAATTTGGGTTGCTGTTTGAGGCTTTAGCAGAAGGCCTGGACAATACAAACGAGGATTTATATTCAATATGCTTGATGACGGCTAGTTGGCTTGTGCACATGTTGTCCATTCTTCCGGACATGGGGATTGTAGGTGCTGCGCGCGTATGTTTGCTCAAGCGATTTGTGTCCATTTTCAAAACCGAAAAGAACATTGAAAATAGAGTCCTTTCCATGATTGCACTCAACACTTTCATCGGTGATCCAGGTCTGTGGCCAATTTAAATGGATAGTAAACAGCGTGCTTGAATTTTTCCAAGTTGCATTTTGTTATTACTCCTGCATTCTTGCATATTTTAGAAGGATTGCATGATCTATCCTTGCACATGAAGGATATTCTGAAAGGATTGAGGGAACTTAAGAAATCATCTGTCATGGCATTTGAGATGCTAAAGGTCTTCTCAGAAGAGCACGACACGAGTGCAGTAAGTTTTGTACACCTCGCAACAGTTTATTCTAATGAATTAGACGCCTTAATCTTCGTAAGGGTTTCAGGATCTGTGGAATCATCAAGAATTATGTCAAGAAGATTGCAGCGAGAATGGAGAAGTTCTGGCCATAACCTGCTTCAGAGGAATTTTTTTCTCCGGCCATTCAGATGGAACTATAAAAGTAAGTATCATCATTTTCCTTTTAGACTGATTGCATTCATACACAGTAACACAACCATTCCTGCAAGTAAGGCTCGTTAAATGTGTTTAAAAATGGGTATCATTCCTTCGGTAGCGACTTAGATTAATCATTCTAGTTGGATGTAAGAGTTGCGGAGTAGTTGTTACTGAAGCTCATGATGCAACAATCTACCAACTTGTGGAACGGGAATTAATTCGTGTGTGCATGGATTGTTCATCTAGATCACTAGCTGCGTACTTGGAGATCGTGGAGTGCGAAAGAATGTCATGTGAACATTGTATATCCAACCGAGATGATGGTAATGCCCAATGTCGCATCAAAATATCAGGGGAATATGAATGTGTTTATAAGTGCTCAAAATCGACAACAACTCGAGTTAATCATTTTTTGGAACAGGCTGGATAAGAAATAGTGCTACCGGAACTCATTATGCCTAGTCTTGCTTGCGTGGGAGTAGCTAGTGTGATTGGCTACATAGTTTCCTGTCTGAATTGTTTTGAATTTTGTTAATAAAATGGTGCCGTTGGCACTTAAAACTTGCAATAATTTCTTCTTCATTGCTAAAGGTATGGGCCAACAAAGGTTCCAAGATACAAATCATTCAAGAAGTTCGAGAACACACTAAACCAGTTACAAGCTTGGCGATACTACAATCATCGGACAAACTATACAGCGGTTCACTCGATCGCACTGTCAGGGTACAGGTTTTTTTCGTGCTTCGAGTCCGCGCTAGTCGAGTTAGATTTCGACTTGCCGAAAGTTTCGCTTAAATGTATGCAGGTATGGTCTGTAGAAGAGGATGGAATCCATTTTGAACAAGTTGAGGAGATGAAGGATCAAATAAACAGCCTAGTGGTTGCTAATAGCATGGCTTGCTATATTCCTCAAGGTGCCGGAGTCAAGGTAATATATCTATATCTATATTTATATTTATATGTCTATAACAGTGTAGATAAATGAGCTTTGTTTTTATAATTGTAAAAAGATAAAAATGATCTTCTTATGAATACAAATCCAAAAACTCAATAAGGATATATATGTAAAATTCTAATTACTTCAACGACAAAAACAAAATATCAAAATTTCTATTTATTCCATCTAATACATAATTAATAGTTAAAGAATTATCACTACAATATACATTATTGTAATAATTTATATAACTTCAAGGATAAAATGTAATTCATATTAATTTTATCAAATAATCCATCTTTATATTATCTTTAAATGTTTTATCCTTTTAATATTCTATGTACATGTTTTTTTATATATAATTTTAGTGCAATTTTGTAATTATATTTTAGTGCAATTTTTAGTTAAGTAATAAATTACAGTGTCACAAGAAGATATATGAAAAAAATAACTATATATGCAATAATATAATAACATGATAAGAATAGAATAATATGATAATATGAAGTTTAATACTAACATATTTTATTGGTTTTTTAACTAAGAATTGAAAGTAAAGAATTCAATAAATTATTTATTAGATTTTATATCAGTAATTACGAATGTTAATATATTAATAATCTCATAAAATATGAATATCTTATAAGAATTCAGAGAGTTTAGATATAACAAGAAATGTAAATATTTTTGTATAACTTTTTTTAAAAAAATTATATATGAGACAAATTTATAAATTCAATACACAAAATTTGGTATTATTTGAAACATCTACTAAGATTGTTTAATATTTATTAAGGGTCTAAATGTAAACTCGACCTTGGTTCTCAAAAACATTGGAGCCAAAATTAGAACTAAAATTTTCTTCGTTTCAGTTCCAAAATCAGCTCTTATAATATATAAATTTTAAGCATAATTTTTCAACAATTAGCTTCATTGTCTCACATGTTATATAGCTATTTTATTTTATATTAAAAAATGGATCACGATTGCACTTTTTTTAAAAAAAATTATATATCAGACAAATTTATAAGTTCAATACACAAAATTTGGTAGTACGAGATCTTTTGATTTGTGATTTTCAATTTCTATATTATGTTTTTTTAATTATTTATAAAAAATTAAGAAAATAAAAAATTCCACGTTCAAGTAAGTGACATAAATATTGCATATAATTTGACTACGCTACAACTCTAAAACTTAAAAAGTATAAATGATTTCAAATGTTTAATACTACAGCCTATTTGATATTAAAAAATAGATCATAAAAACAAATAGTTTGTAATATTCAAAGTACATACGTAAATAAGAACTAAACATACACAAATACATAAAAAAAAATATAACAATAATTCGTATATAAAAACTTGATAAAAAATATAAATTATATATATTTTAAATAATTATTCATTAACTAATGTATATGAAAATTACTTTATATCACAAGCACATACTCACTTGTATAATTTATCAACGTGTTAACATTTTTAAAATATCATAGTATATTACTAAGATTAACATACTAACGTAATATATTCTTTAAGTTATTTTTTGTGGGTGCGACCATGTAATATATTTTCTATTATAATATAGTTAATGTAGATAATTAAAGATCTTCTGTTCACATGTTTTTAGGTACACTCGTGGAATGGATCCTCAAAATTCCTTAACCAGAATAAGTACGCTAAATGTTTGGCTCTTGTACAAGGAAAACTGTATTGTGGATGCCAAGATAATAGCATTCAGGTATGTTTTTAGTACAATACTTGTGGAATATGTGCCAAGAAAATATGCATAAACCAGAAAAATAAATTGACAATTGTTTTTTTTTCCTTTCAGGAAATTGATTTGGTCACGGGAACAATGGGAAATATTCAAAATGGATCCAAGAAATTGATTAAAAGAGCCTATCCTATTTATGCCTTGGAAGTTCATGATGGGCTGATATATGCTGCAGGTTCTTCATTCGATGGATCCATTGTCAAGGTAATATACATACATACATGTGTATATATATGTAGGACCAAGTGCTTACCGTTTTACCAAAAGCTATAGCTGGTGGTATTATTGCACCCAACAATATCCCTTTTGCACCGCACAGTAACTCTGGCACCACGGTTCGATCGCTCTACCAAGTAGGGACAATTATTGCACCCAACAATATCCCTCCCAATAATTGCACTCCTTGCAATCAATGGGAATCAAACCCATGACCTTGACTCTGATACCAATTGTAGGACCGAGTGCTTACCGCCTTTACCAAAAACTATAGCTGATGGTAATGGTGCAACTCAAATCTTTTAAATCGCACATCAACTCAAGCACCACGGTTCGATCGCTCTACTAAGCAGGGACAATTATTGCACCCAACAATATATATATATATACACTATCGACCGATGCACACGTGTCATTAGCACACACATGTGTTGACATTTTTTACGATCGAAAAAATTAATAAAATTGAAAACTAGACGGCTAAAAGGCCGATCAGGCACTTTTTCCATTATATTTGTATGTTTAAATTTTTTGTCGAGATCATGTTGATAGTCACTCAAATGTTCACTATCATCTCCAAATGCTGCCAATCTTTGACTAATCCGGCATGATTCATAGATATGGAGCACTTCAAACTATAATTTGGTCGGATCATTGGCGTCGACGATGGAAGTCCGGACGATGGCGGTGAGCTCCGAACTGATATACTTGGGGTGTAAAGGTGGGACAGTAGAAGTTTGGTGCAAAAACAAGTACAACAAAGTTGAAACTCTCCAAACTTCTTCAACCGCAAAAATTCATTGTTTGGCTCTTGATCCCAATCAAGATATGTTGCTTATTGGAACTTCTGATGGCAGGATTCAGGTATTCATTCCTAAATCACAAGACATGTCTTAATTTAAAGTATTTTATTTCACGAAAAGAGGATTAATTTTAAAAAACTTTATTCATTTTTCTTTCAGACGTGGACTTTGAGTTGAAGGAGACACTCAAATTGGTACAGTTTGGTGATTATGAATCAAGACTTCCCTAAATTCTTACATTCTTTTCTTTTAGGAATAAACACACACACACACATATTTATCCATCATTGATGGAGATGTTATTACAAAGAAATGTATGGTTAGTCAATTCGTAATAAAACCTAAGGTTGTGCTTGGATTGATGTATTTCAAATTTATAAATTCCAAATGTATGTTTGTTGTTTAGAGAAGTAAGATCATAAGCTTGAAATTCGCTACTTACATGTTTATATAGTATTTTAATGTTAATAAAGATGAATTTCAAGTTTCACTCAATAATGATATTATTTGAAATTCATTTTACTTTGTAGTAGTACTATGTATAAATAAGTAATGTGCGGATTTAAGATTTGATATAATGTTTTATTGTAAACAATAAAACTAAATGAAATATATCTATCAAAGTATAGTCTTAATGCTTTTAACTGTAGCCATGTGGATATAACTTGTTTATTAGTGTGCAAATCAACCAAATTGAGCAAATTTTTTTTTTTTTTTATCATTAAATCAAAATTTCATTATTAAAAAAATGAGTGTACGAATACTCTGGGCACGTATGCTTGAAAAATGAACTATTTTGGAACAAAGTAATATGAGAATCAAGCTTATGAAACATCGAACAAACTAATTCGACTTGAATATAAAATCAATTATGTTATGAATTTGAAATCTATGAATTTCGATTATAATTTTAATGTTAATAATGAAACAGTAATTTTGACACAAATCACATAACATTCCGAGTTTGAGTCATTCCCAAGCGGTTTGTATCCGTGTTATGTTTGGAGATTGTGTATACGGACAATGAGATATGTTTTGTAAATGCATTGAATGAGATATATCTTTAAAACAATAATACTCTTGTGGATGTTAGATAATTATCATACACCAAAAAACTCATGTTAAACTGTTTCATATGTCAATTTTATGAGACAAATTTTTAACTCGATCCAACTCATGAAAAAACATTAATTTTTATATAAAAAATATTAATTTAACTACAAATATATACTGGATCAACTCGTCTCATGGATATAGATCCGTAAAATTGTCTCACAACAGAACTGCTCGTCGTCATTATAGCTTGTTTGGCAAGGTACAAGTTCAAATTTTATCGATTTATGACAATCTACCAACTCTTGAATTTTGTTTGTTTTTTGAATTTAAAATTTATGATTATAAATCCGAGTTTAAAGCTAAATGTCACAGGACTCATATTTTAAGGGCTGTTATTTGAAAATTAGAGACTAAAATGAAATAAGAGAGAAGATTTGATGATATTTGATAGTAAATTAGAGATTAATTTGTAGATTTAAAAAGAAGTGAGCTGTTTGGCCGAAATATCTAACCTCTTCCTGATGGTACACCCTATAATGTGCCCATTGAGTAAGGTAGACATAATGGTTTTTTTCAATTTTTTTAAAAAATGATAGAAAATCTTCCATCGTTATTTATCGATATGCATTGATAGCCGAACAAATCATATGCGACATTCTTGTCCGAACTGTATTGTTAGGAAAAATCAATCTCATAACTATTGATCAAACGTTATTATTCAGAGACAGAGACAATGTTTATTAAATAATTGATAAGTACAAGATGGTTGGATATATTTCTAGATAACTTAACGATAAAATCATATTTATTCCATCAATAATACTAATTTATGAATGGAGAAATATATCTTCATTTTAATTAACATGATTTTTTTCATTATTTATAATGTTTAATTAACTTGATAAGATCTATCTAATATACCCGAGATCAATATTTATAATGTTTAATTAACATGATTTTTTTTTTCGTTTTAATTATAAAGATTATAGAGAGAAAGAAAAGTTATTACATGATCGAGAAATATGTTTGAGAAATCACCCAAAAAAATTAATTGAGTAATTAATTTTAAATGAAAATTTTGTTTTTAATAGTTTTTGAATATTTAAAATTTTGGAAAAAATCTTTCAATAATCATCTATAAAGTAAATTATTGCTGTAATTAAAAGCAAATATACATGAAATTACGAAATCCACAGTATTTCTCTCTCCTCCACGTTGGCATGCCATCCCAAATCCGCATGGCTGCCAGGCAGATCGAGTACTGACTCGAGTTGTACTGTACAACTGGTCAATGCATCGGTTTCCTTTTTCTTTTTTTGATTTTTGAGATTAATAGGGGTAATAATATATATCACCTAACAAACAATAAACCCTTTTCGGTGTGTGGCTTCTGTTTTTTGTCCGGAAAAAATTCCTCGATTGCTCTTTGTAAACAGTAATTTCGAGAAGCTTGGATTCGGTTGATGAGAATTGAGATTGGATCTGATGGAGAGGATCATCGGAGGCAAATTCAAGCTCGGCCGTAAGATCGGTAGTGGATCCTTCGGTGAAATCTTTCTCGGTGAGGTTTCTTTTGAATTTGTGTATCATACTTCTCTTCGTCACTTTAGATTTACCTTTTTTTTATATATTATTTTTCTGATTTTTTCCCCCTACGCAGCTACGCATATCGATAGTTTTGAGATCGTCGCTGTGAAAATCGTGAGTTCGGACATTATTATTTTTTATTTTTATTTTCGTCTTTAGCTCATGAAACTGGTGGATTCTATTCCTGCATATTTGCTGAGAGAGAATAGAATTGTAAAATTGCATGCAGCGGGAGTGGATCGCTTATCGTGTTTCATTATTATTGTTTTCATGAAATGGAAGTGGTAATTAGACTAAAGCTACTGTAATTCAGGTCCATTGTTATTTTGTTTAATTGTAAGTAGGTTTTAAGTGCTTCATCGATTGGGTTTCACATTTATTTGTTTTAAAGGAACATCGGATCAGGTTCCTCATATTCATTTGCTTCAAAAACATGACCACATTGCACATGAATTGGTTGGTAATACTTTGTTAAATTGAGTATACGTGGGTTGTTAGAAATTTGGTTTATTTTATTTTAAGGGTCATGTTTCCAGAAATGGAACAATTGGGTCTGTTTGTTTATTTGTTGAAGATAAGGTTTTAAGTCAATGTAATTTTTTATGCTGATCAAAGTTTTTTTGCTATTTGTTTCTGTTTTCAGGAAAATAATAAAACGAAGCACCCTCAACTTCTTTATGAGGCCAAGTTATACAACATTCTTCAAGGAGGAAGTATGTACTATTGAATCCCAAGGGATTCGCTATGCAATTGGCACGTGTTATTCAAATCCATGGGTTGTGTGAATGACAATAGATTGATGTTTGGTTCGTTCCAATTATTTTGATTTGATGTCTGAGACAAATGAAATATATCAGAAATTGCTTTACCAATATGTTAAATTAAGCTTTAGTGTATATATTCACTTGAGATTCATAAATTTGTTTGCTTGTCGGCAACGCTCACAAAGTTGATAGTGTCTCCTTGAGATTTATTTTATGTCCTGAGGCATGGTCTTACTTCCAGTAAACATGTTTGGTTAAGTCATACTGACTATCGAACTGTGTCTTCATTACGTGTCTCTAAAGCATTTCCATTTCTCTTTTTAGGCGGCATACCAGGTATAAAGTGGTCTGGTGTGGACGGGGATGATAATGTTCTTGTCCTTGACTTGCTCGGTCCGAGCCTTGAGGATCTCTTTGTGTATTGCGGTCGGAAATTATCATTGAAGACCGTCTTGATGTTGGCTGATCAAATGGTAAGCTACAGATAAATGGTCTTTGTTATCTCCTTTTCTGTGGTAACAAGTTGTTTCGGTGTTCTGATTTGGAATTTTTCTCCTTTTTTGTATCTATAGATAACTCGAATAGAATTTGTGCATTCTAAAGGGTTTTTACATCGAGATATTAAACCTGATAACTTTCTGATGGGTCTTGGTCGAAAAGCAAATCAGGTATGGCATTTTTATGTTAGCATTTCTTGTGATTTTTCTAGCCTTTCACCTCGTCTTTTTTTATGTTTCTTATTCCCTTACTACACTTTATAGGTTTATATTATTGATTTTGGTCTTGCTAAAAGATATCGAGATTCCACAACAAACCGGCACATTCCATACAGGTTACATTTTTCACTCTTTGAATTGTGAAGCCATTGGCAAAAATTTCTACATTTTTGTTAGTTTTTATAATAAATTTTGCTTATGATGTAATTGATGTGGTTTGAGCTTGGGAGTTGAAGTCCTGAGAAACCACATGTTCTACCAATTGAGTAATTGGTTTGCCTGAGGTTGGCCACACCTCATTTGATATCTTGGGTCATTTTCAACACCCTTCATTTTTGTTGTTTGGGAAATTAAACTTGCGATTTTTTTCTCTCTCTTTGAATCATTTTCTGATTTGTTTCAGTGTTTTCATGTCATTACACTTGTGAGCGGCAGTCTATCTCAGGTTTATTGATCTTCATTATTTTGTTTAACTTTAAACTCTACAGGGAGAATAAGAATTTGACAGGAACCGCACGATATGCAAGTTGTAATACACATCTTGGGATTGGTAAAGCTAGACTTCCCTTTGTTTTATTTATTTCAATAAAAGAGTGACGTGATAGGCTCTGAAATCCCCCTTTATTTATTATGTAGAGCAAAGCCGTCGGGATGATTTGGAGTCCCTTGGATATGTACTTCTGTATTTCTTGAGAGGAAGGTCTGCTTGTTCTTTTCTCCTTCGCTATTTTGAATATGCTTTCCATTATTTAAGGATGTGATCATTGCTTGTACAATTTTTGACCAACCGAATCTTCTTCTAGCCTTCCATGGCAGGGACTGAAAGCTGCAACGAAGAAGCAAAAATATGACAAAATATGTGAGAAAAAACTGTCAACTCCCATTGAGGTGGATACATTAATCTATAATTTTATTTATGGTCTTTTTTTTCTCTGTATTTTGTTGTTCATTAATTATATCTTGAAGGTTTTGTGCAAGTCTCATCCTGTGGAATTTGCATCCTACTTCCATTATTGTCATTCATTGACATTTGACCAACGGCCTGATTATGGATTTTTGAAACGCCTGTTTCGCGAACTGTTTACCCGTGAAGGTTAGGGCCAAGGCTTTATTCCAAGTTTACATAGATACCGTGCTTCATAAAAGTTTCACGTGGGTGATAAATCACTCTTGGATATTGTAAATTGGTCGGAAAACTGAAGTTTGAAATTGATTTGTGGATCGTCCCCATATCTTTTATTGCTTGAAGTGTTGATTTGTTTCTTGTCATCTTGCAGGGTATGAATTTGATTACGTATTTGACTGGACCATTCTGAAGTATCAACAGGCACAAACAAGTAAAACCCAGCTGCAGGTATAACTTGTTTTCATTGTTATTTCATTTATTTTTTCTGATTCAACATGTTTCATAACTTTCTTGGAAAGAATACTATAAAAAATATTCATTTACTGTGTGAGTTGGTGTGCATAATATTCCCACACTGCTGCGATTGATTTTCACAGCCAATTTCTGGTGAGGGTAGTCGAGCAGTTCCAATGGACATGGAAAAGCATCGAGGTTAGATTTTTTTGACACGTGGATTTGGTAGTTTAGTGATAACTTATGAGTATATGTTGTTTCCCATCAAAGATAATATTAACGATTCAATTGTTTGAAGGTGGTTCCTGTGCATTGAAACACTGTCTTTACTAGCTGGTGTAAAGATGAAGCTATTATTAATGTTATTATTATTTTCAAGTAATGGAGTTATGCATTGGAATCTATATAGTCTCTTTAGTTAATTGTTGGAGCCTAATTTTTGTCATATGGTTTTCGGTGCTGTGAACATATATGAACAAGGTTGAAATTGAAATATAAGGCATGAAAAACAGAATAAGAATAACGATAAATTTAATATTTTTATTATGCATGTAAGAAGGATAATTTCCAATTTTTTTGAGATGGCTAATTCTGGAATCTTTTGCATGTCGTTTTTTCAGACAATAATACATTGTTTTCAGCTGAATTGGGTGATCGTATGAGGTCGAATAATGCTGCTACTAATCCTGGTGTTCAGATGCAATTTAGATCTCCGGCGAATCGAAATCCTTCCCATGGGATCCCTATGGATAGAAATGTACGCAACCTTTTTGGTTAGAGAAAGTGAAGCAAGCTAATCTCTTCTGCATTTTTATTTCCTTTTCTTTCTTTAAGAATAAGTTTGTTTTTGTGATAATGGGTTCATAACATTTGATTTGTGCTTGTTATTGTTTGAGGCAATCATATCATGTTCTTCCTGTTTTAGTTAAACTGGAAAGATGATGTTCTTTCTTTTGTAGGTGCAAAGCGGTGCACCGCAGTTGACACCTACTTCATTCACTCCTGCTGTTTTGGCAAAAGGGAATGCCTCAAAACCAAATTTATCAACCGAAGCAAATGCTACTCAAGAAAATGGTGATAGCAGTGGTCCTTCAAGTAGTTGGATTTCTTCCCTACGCCGTATTTCTTCTTCCAAATGATTTATATGGTACTCATCCCCTTAAGCCTCTTTCTCCCTCAACCACCTGCCAATTCCACCTCTATTTTTCTATCTGTAGCTTTTTTTATTTCAGCACGCAATTTATGATGCATGTTCACGAAACCATTTTCTTTTGCTTAGATACTTCTTGTTTATGTTTTCCAGGTAAACTTATTGTCAAAAGTACTGCACATATTCTATGCATTTCAGTTCATTCCCCAGCTTGTGTGAAATTGTTGAGGTTGTAATGAGTAATGGATGGGATGACCATTGTATAAAGACTTCATTTCCATTTCAGTGGAATATGGTAATGTTCAATTACATAGGAGTTGGTGTGCCGTTAAAGTGAAATGCACTATTCTTTTATGGTGTGAAGCACATGTTAGATGTCTTAATTAAGATCATCAGTGAACACTTTGGTATTTGCGCTTGCATATAGGTCAGGGTTCTGTTTCTCCTACATTGAAGCAACTGTTTAGTTGCTGTTTTGTTTTTTTTTTTTGTTCAGTAAGAGGAATGAAATGTTAATCGGTGACAAATCATTTTGTCTCACTTGTCCATGTGGTGGCTGTTGAATTATTGTACATGTGCACGACATTTTAATGCTATGATGTAACTTTGACACCTTTAGATTCTGATTCTGTGCACCCGGTGTTGTCATGAGAATGCCTGGTTAATCTGACTGGATTTGTTGGCGATGAAATATTTGTCAAATTTTGTGCCTTGTTCAGTTATTTCTCGTTTAGGGCAAAAACCTCTTCCATTGACTGGTTCCTTTGTTTTTGTTTCTTGTCATAATTTGCTCGTGGGTCCTTTCCTGGTTCTCTCAAGCTTTTTACTGGCGTTTGGAATCCGAGTGCTCTTTTCCCTTTCTGCGATTGTCAAAAGGAGAAAATGCCTTTTATCTTTGATCCCTCTCTCAGTCCTCTCCTTCTTTAGCGTCATATAGATCATAATTTCTCACCATGCTGAATTTAATTGTTCTCCTAACTTTTATCTTGCACCATCTGCTTAACACACTTAATTTTGAATCTTTTTTTTTTTGTGTGTGTTGTTTCTTTCGTTTAATTTTGGGAGGTAACGTATCCAGCATGTTATGATGTGCTGAATCCTATGTAAATTATCCTATTTATGTTTCTGCATCATCTGGTTACTCTATGTCGAGATCTTTTTGTTTGTTAAAGAAACTGTTTTTGGTGTCATTTATGTATCCTTCTAGCTTGCTAAACCAGACTGAATGATCCATGTTTCTTATATTTGGGTTCTTGCATGGTTTAATGTTACCGATGTTTTTTGCTTTTGTTACTGCTAAATACCAATGTCACCAGCGCTTTATGCTGATTTTGATTGTATAAACAGATAAATTTTTGGTGGCGATGTTTATCGCTATAGCAGATGCAACCAATGCCAGATAAGTGTGAAGTTTTCTTTCTTTTTTCTTTTTTTTTTTATTTGTGATGAAAGAACATTTCATTAATGATCCAACAAAGTTCTGTTTTACGAAGGGGCTGAGAATAAGTGGACAACAAATTTTAAAAACAAAAGACCCCCCAAATAAACCGTAGGAAGCAAGAACATGGGCTGCTTTATTTGTTGATTTTCCTAAGTTTAAAGTTTTCTGTGATTGGGAACAAACTACCGATAATTTGTTGATTATTCAACCTTTACATTTACTAACGAAATTGTGCAGTTCATCTATTTTATTCGTGCCTTGAAATGAGTGGGAGTTATTATTGGCGAATGTGTGTCTATATTTATATGATCGGACCTATATTGCGGTGAAGTAAATCTCTTTGGTGCAGTGCACTAGCGTATCTTCACTTGATGTCCCAAGTTCCAACTTTGGCATGTTGGATGCTTTTTAACTTCTTGAAGTTCTATTAACTCAAATATTATCGCTATGCTTTTTATATGTGTAATGTATCAGTTTATTTTTTTCAAGTTCAATTTTCTATTTTTTATAAAAAATCTACTATCGTCTATCAGGGTAAGGTACCTTAATTCTTTATATTACAAATTAATAATCTGGTTTTAAAAAAATGTGACATTCCAATATCATTAGTTTAAATATTCGCATACGAAATCACTCGTTTTCTTTGTGTGTCAGTTTATAGCGTGGAGTTCGTAGTGATCGTATATATTCGATTTCGTTGGTTTAACAATGCGTTTATGTGAAAGTATTGGGGGGCCTCTTTTTGCTCGGTTTCAAATGATTTCTAATAAATTTGACATAGAAAACTCTAAAATGTAATAATACTAATGTATTACTAACATAGAGCAATTTCAATCTTTTCTTTGGCTTTTGAGCTCCTTTTTAGCGGAGCCCCGAATCTGTTTAGGAAACGTAGAAAATATTCGACCGATTAAAAAACCGGCACAAATCGTTTGGGCAGGTTATTGGGCTTTATAACAAAACCGAATGACCAGCCTAATAGCCCGGTTTCGTAGTATACTAAAAACAGCCCAAGCCCAATCATGAATGTCACTCTATTATTCAAGGAATTTAATAATCCCATTCCTCGAATTTGCTAAGCAACAAAACTATCAAATTCATTATAATAAAAGAAAATCTTAGAGAGACAAATTTTGAGCACACAACATTGGAAAGACATTTATATAGGTTTTGAACTCAAAGTAACATAGTAGATGACATCTCTTACAAACATTCAGACGCATGTGCAGCTTGTTCACAATCTCTACCAAGCTATCACTTATTTGTACACACACTTTGCCTTGATACACACCAATAATAAGTTGGTATATACAACACAACGAGGGGAACCGTTCTTACTTATACGAGTACATATGCAACAGATACAACTAAAGATTTATTCTCGATGCAGCATGGATTAACATTCGACATACTATTTCCCAATGTGATGAGTCTCGATGTCTTTTGTGACGTCGATGAAGTAGGATAGCAACGAAATCGGATGCTCGACTTCATCATGAAGCATCTCATACTCCAAAGTCCATGTTACCAATTCAATGTCACCTTTGTTTTCCACATGAATGGTTATGAGGAATGCCTTGTATTTCTCCATTAAATCTCCTTCAAGCATCTTGAATTCCATCAACTTTTTATTCTCGTCTATCTTTTGAATCACTTGTTTGGCTGTCCTTTCTTTCCCATCTATTTATTGCTCACAAATATAAAATATTCAAAACTCGAACAAATTAGGATAAAAGTCAAATTTTAATAGATGATATTGCAACCAAATATATATTAAAATAATATGATTTATTTTATAATATAATATTGTACTGTCAGTCTTCCACATGTTGATATAAATGCGAGCTGTATGGAAGCGTACAATCTGAAGATACGAGCCCGAGGCATTACGCAGTTGTCTAAACTCAGATCTCGACCTTTTGAATTTTGTTTTTTTTTACCAAATCATATCTCCCTAGGTGTTTTGTTTTTTTTTGGGTTCAAACCTCTATTTTTAGGGAAAAAACAAATTTGATTGCATCTGAAATTAAATCCCATCGGATTTTTGGTGAAAAGGCTGTATTGTAATTCTTTTTTTCGTCCCTAAACTTGGATATCCATCAACACCCCGAGTAAAGGAAAAACGAGCTAATTATAACTAGGACTTGTGTGAGACGGTCTCACGGGTAGTATTTTGTGAGACATATCTCTTATTTGGGTATTTATGAAAAAGCATTACTTTTTATGCTAAGAGTATTACTTTTTATTGTGAATATCGGTAGGGTTGATCCGTCTCACAGATAAAGATTCGTGAGATTGTCTCACCAGAGACTTATACGTGATCTCGAATTTTTATATGCCCATTACTTTCTAACAGATTCATGTATACTTTAGAATTAATCTTGGAAATTGGGGTGAATCAATAAAATTAATTGGGCTGAAACATATTTCAAGAAAAGTTATATTCATAAAATTTAATTTTTTTTGTGTTGAATAATCTATTTGATATTAATAAAATACGTCTTACTGTAGTAATCTACACTTCATTAAATACTCACTCAACATGTTGATAATTTTTGCATTAACTGAATAATAAAATCCATGCTCTGTGTAAAAAAATTAAATCGAAATCCTATAACATCATTAAAAAAAAATTGGATTTTGATACCAAAAAAAAAAAAAAAAAGTTATATAAGTAGTTATCATGAGTTTTACAGAAGATGGAGTATTTCTTGTGCTAATTTTCTATAATAGTTTATCATCATCATCATCATCACAATTGATTTTTTCCATTATTCGGCCAACTTTTAAGTTTGAATCTCCTCCCTATGATATTTCAAGCTCTTGGATTTGGGTAACACTAATCCGATGAATCTATGTTATACCAAAAGTGTTATTCTCGATGTCTTTTAATACAAAATCATTAACTGATTCACGCTTTTTCTTTCTCACCGGAAAGATAGAATTAGTGAAATCCTATTGATGACAGTTTTCTCCAAACTTCCGAAAAAAGCTTGATAAGATGACTATATTAATCATCTTATATCAAAACATATAAGATATAACACTCTCGATATGACATAGACTGAATCATATCCATGCGTATCTACATGCTTAAATTCACACACACACACACACACAAACAAAATTAACATGCAACAAATTAAAGAACATAAAGAGAAGCTAGTAAATAAATGTCCTTTAATTTGAGGAAATTAAATATTTTAGTCTCACCATGAGTATACCTCCAGCAGATGATGGAACCAACCTTTCCAAATTCACCCTCATGCAGATCACAGCCCTGCACTTTGTCGGGGCTCGCGGCGGAAATGTGCTGCGGCTTTTTCTTGAAAAGGTCATGAAACAAATCTCCACCGGCCTTGAATTCCGTCGCAGCAATCAGCATACCGATCAAACCCATCGCTATTCCTAGGGATACAATGCAAACTGAAGGCTACTAACAAGTTTGGTTGAAAGTTACAGCAAGCAGCTTCTGCCTTGCCCTCATTATATAGAACAGAAAATAAGATGACGACGGGCTAGTTGCATCTAATCCTCTTTTCAATTAATAACTCTATTTTATTGCAACAAATAGAATAATTTTACGCCAAATTCAGAATTATCTTCAACTCATTGAAATTATCTTGCCATTTTATTTACAACAAATAATCTATTTCAAGAATTTATCAAAATATGTATATTAAATTTTATCTTGAATAATTTAAATATGAGTAGGTCTCTTGTGAGACAATCTCACAAATATTTATCTGTGAGATGGGTCAACCCTATCAATATTTGTGGGCAAAAGTGGGAGAGGGGACCACAAAGAAATAAAAATAAAATGTGGGCTGCGCATCTGTTGAACAAAATGAAATTTCGTGGAAATTTCAGAAGACGCGTCTTCACACTGACAGGAGGCTTTATAAATAGAGCTCCCCCTTCATTCTGAAATCATCTCTTCTTCGAGTTTTCTCTCATCTTATAAGCATTTGAGTGCTTAGTTCTATAATATTTGTGATGTGTTTTATTCTCCTGTATTAAGAGAGTGTGTGTTCTCTTTGGAAACACAGTGAGTGAGTTGTACACCACAAAATATTATAGTGGAAATTCTTTTCATCTTATCTGTGGTTTTTACACTAATAATTTTTAGGGGTTTTTCACGTAAATCTCGGTGTCCAGTTTATTCTTTATTTTCGGGTTTATTATCTCAAATTCTGCACGTGGGACCAACAAGTGGTATCAGAGCCTTGGTTTAAAATTTCTTAAAATTCTAAGTATGCTCTGTGGTTGCAGCCTAGACTGATCTTCCACATCAGAAAAGATTTTTTTGAGATTTTTTATTTAAAGCGGGATTATTTTTCCCAGTCTACTAAAATTGTTGTAGACATAATGACGAGCATGTACGAGATAGCAAAGTTCAACGGAAGCAATTTTATGCTGTGGAAAATAAAGATACAAGCAGTTTTAAGAAAAGAGAATTGCTTGGCGGCTATTGCAGATAGACCGGTGGAGATTACGGATGATGGAAAGTGGAATGAGATGAATGATAATGCTGTTGCCAATTTACACTTGGCCATAGCAGACGAAGTACTGTCAAATATCTCTGAGATAAAAACAGAAAAAGTTATCTGGGATACTCTGACAAAGATGTACGAGGTAAAGTCCCTACACAACATGATTTTCCTAAAGAGAAGGCTTTATACTCTTCGGATGGCGGATTCTTCATCGATGACCGACCATATCAACACACTGAATACTCTATTTGCCCAACTCACTTCCATGGGGCATAAAATAGGGGAAAATGAACGTGCGGAGCTTCTACTTCAAAGTCTACCAGATTCATATGATCAACTTATCATCAACATAACCAAAAATATTCTTATGGGCTTTCTAAGATTCGATGATGTTTTAACTGCGGTTCTCGGAGAAGAAAGTCGGCGCAAGAATAAGGAAGACAAGTTGGTAACCTCGAAGCAGGCGGAGGCTTTACCGATGATAAGAGGAAGATTTATGGACCGTGACTCCAGTGGGAGCCAAATACGAGGTAGATCAAAGTCGAGAAGTAAGAAGAAAAATATTTACTGCTTTAAATGTGGCGGTAAAGGGCACTTCAAGAAAGAGTGTACGAGTATCGAGAAGAGTTCTCAAGGAAATGTGGCTAGTACTTCAGGCAGTGGTGAAATATTATTCCGCGAAGCAGCAACTGTTGCAGAAGGCAGACACAAATTTTGTGACACATGGATTATGGATTCAGGAGCGACATGGCACATGATATCTCGGAGAGAATGGTTTGACCATTATGACCCAGTCTCAGGAGGATCTGTATTCATGGGAAATGATCATGACTTGGAAATCGCTCGGGTCGGTACTATCAAAATTAAAATGTTTGATGGCACCATTCGCACCATACAGGAGGTACGACATGTGAAAGGACTGACGAAAAACCTTTTGTCCTCGGGGCCATTGGATGACATCGGGTGAAAAACTCGTATCGAGAATGAGATCATGAAAATTGTGAAAGGCGCGCTTGTGGTTATGAAGGCGGAAAAGGTCGTTGCAAATCTGTTTGTACTTTTGGGAGAAACACACAAAGAGGCAGAACTAGTTGTTGCATCAATTGATTCAGGAGAAGAATTAACAGTGTTATGGCATAGAAAGCAATGGCATATGTCAGAACGAGGGTTGAAAATTCTCTAAGAACGGAAGCTGCTGCCAGGACTTACAAAAGTGTCACTACCTTTTTGTGAGCACTATGTTACCAGTAAACAACACAGATTAAAGTTTGACACTTCTACTGCCAGGAGCAAAAACATATTAGAGCTGATTCATTCGGATGTTTGGCAAGCATCGGTTGTATCCCTAGGAGGAGCGAGATATTTTGTCTCGTTCATTGATGATTTCTCTAGGAGATGATGGGTGTATCCAATCAAGAAGAAATCAGATGTTTTTCAGATCTTCAAAGATTTCAAAGCGCGGGTTGAACTTGATTCTGAAAAGAAAATCAAGTGTCTGAGGACTAACAATGGAGGAGAATATACCAGTGACGAGTTTGATGCATATTGTCAACATGAAGGCATCAAAAGACAGTTCACAACGGCTTACACACCTCAACAGAATGGAGTGACGGAGCGGATGAACATGAACTTGATGGACAGAACAAGAGCTATGTTGAGGACTGCGGGTCTAGACAAGTCATTTTGGGCGGAGGCAGTCAAAAACGCTTGTTATATTATCAATCGTTCTCCTTCAGTGGCGATTGATCTGAAGACTCCGATGGAGATGTGGACTGGAAGCCAACAGATTATTCTCATTTGCATACATTTGGAAGTCCTGTGTACGTTCTGTACAATGAGCAAGAAAGATCAAAGTTGGATTCGAAATCCAGAAAATGTATCTTCTTGTGTTATGCTGATGGAGTAAAGGGGTTTCGCTTGTGGGATCCTACTGTTCACAAGCTTGTCATCAGCAGGGATGTTATCTTTGAGGAAGATAAAGTAAAGGGAGACAAAAAGCACATCGAATTCAGAAACTACTATATTTCAGGTGGAAAATAAAACGGATGAAGGTCAAATTTCTTGTGAAGCAGTACCAGAGCACGAAGCACAAGAACATATTGAGTCTGAAATTTCCAATGTGAGGCAGTCAACACGAGACAGAAGACCACCAGGTTGGCTTTCAGATTATGTCACTGAAAGCAATATTGCATATTGTCTATTATCAGAGGATGGTGAGCAATCGAGTTTCCACGAGGCTACTCAAAGCTCGGATGTATCATTGTGGAAGATAGCAATGCAAGAAGAGTTGGAGGCATTAGACAAGAATAAAACTTGGGATCTTGATACACTACCACGAGGAAGGAAAGCCATTGGAAACAGATGGGTCTATAAGATCAAGCGTGATGGCAATAACCAAGTGGAGCGGTATCGTGCTAGATTGGTGGTAAAAGGATATGCTCAGAAAGAAGGCATTGACTTCAATGAGATATTTTCTCCTGTGGTTCGGCTTACAACATTCAGAGTGATGCTGACATTGTGTGCGGTGTTTGACCTACATTTAGAACAGCTAGATGTGAAAACGGCGTTTCTTCATGGAGATCTTGAAGAAGAAATTTATATGCTCCAGCCAGAAGGTTTTGCGGAAAAAGGCAAAGAGAACTTGGTTTGCAGGTTGAACAAATCTCTGTACGGTCTCAAACAGGCGCCGAGGTGTTGGTACAAGAGATTTGATTCCTATATCATGAGCCTTGGATACAACAGACTGAGTGCAGACCCTTGTACGTATTTCAAGAGGTCTGGTGATGATTATATCATTTTGCTGTTGTATGTGAATGACATGTTGGTAGCAGGCCCCAATAAAGATCAGGTCCAAGGATTGAAGGCACAGTTGGCTAGGAAATTTGATATGAAGGACTTGGGACCAGAAAACAAGATTCTTGGGATGCAAGTTAACCGAGACAAAAGTAATAGAAAGATTTGGCTTTCCCAGAAAAATTATTTGAAGAAAGTCTTGCAACGCTTCAACATGCAAGATAGTAAGCCAATATCAACCCCTCTTCCTGTTAACTTCAAGTTATCTTCCGATATGTGTCCTAGCAGTGAAGCAGAGAGGATGGAGATGTCTCGAGTACCATATGCATCAGCAGTGGGGAGTTTGATGTTCGCCATGATCTGTACAAGACCGGACATTGCTCAAGCAGTGGGAACAATTAGTCGGTATATGGCCAATCCTGGACGAGAGCATTGGAGCACTGTCAAGAAGATCCTTAGATACGTTAAAGGTACATCGAATGATGCATTATGTTATGGAGGATCGGATTTTACACTCAGGGGCTATGTCGATTCAGATTATGCTGGTGATCCTGATAAGAGGAAATCTACTACTGGTTATGTCAGGGGGAGCAGTAAGCTGGGTTTCAAAACTACAGACAGTTGTAGCGTTATCTACAACAGAGGCAGAATATATGGCAGCTACTCAAGGTTGCAAGGAGGCAATATGGATTAAAAGGTTATTGGAGGAGATCGGGCACAAACAAGAAAATGTTTCTTCGTTTTGTGACAGTCAGAGTGCCTTGCACATCGCAAGAAATCCAGACTTTCATTCCAGGACTAAACACATTGGAGTACAATTTCATTTTGTGCGGGAAGTAGTAGAGGAAGGAAGCGTGGATATGCAGAAGATCCATACAAAGGATAACATAGCTGATTTTCTGACCAAGCCAGTAAACACTGATAAGTTTGAGTGGTGTAGATTCTCAAGTGGTTTAGCAGAAACGTAAGCAGCAGGGAATGTCAAGATTGAAAGGATGTGTGGAGATATGTTTGATTCTCAATCAAATCTTCAAGTGGGAGAAATGTCGGCAAAAGTGGGAGAGGGGACCACAAAGAAATAAAAATAAAACATGGGCTGCGCATCTGTTGAACAAAATGAAATTTCGTGGAAATTTTAGAAGACGCGTTTTATACGCGTCTTCACACTGACAGGAGGCTCTATATATAGAGCTCCCCCCTTCATTCTGAAATCATCCCTTCTTCGAGTTTTCTCTCATCTTATAAGCATTTGAGTGCTTAGTTCTATAATATTAGTGAGGTGTTTTGTTCTCATGTATTAAGAGAGTGTGTGTTCTCTTTGAAAACACAGTGAATGAGTTGTACACCATAAAATATTATAGTGGAAATTCTTTTCATCTTGCCCGTGGTTTTTACCCTAATAATTTTTAGGGGTTTTCCACGTAAATCTCGGTGTCCAGTTTATTCTTTATTTTCGGGTTTATTATCTCAAATTTCGCACGTGGGACCAACAATATTCACAATAAATAGTAATACTCTTAGCATAAAAAGTAATCATTTTTCATGGATGACTCAAATAAGATATCCGTCTCACAAAATACGATCCATGAGACCGTCTCACACAAGTTTTTGTCTTTAAATAATTAATTTTGGTGCAATATTATTTATTTCCTAAAAAATTAAAATTTTCATAATTATTATTCATAAAGTTATGAAATAATAAAATTAATCATAAACTAATTTTATTTTAGTACCTATTTTTTAAAATTATTAACTTAGATTTATATAACAATATTAATTTTTTAAACAAATACAAAAAAAAAGATAGGGAATAATGTAATAATACAAATCAACTTTTGATAATACATGATATAATTAAATAATTATTTATTTAATCAACAAACTCTAGATCCTTCTAGAATATTCACATACACTATTTTCAACTCTTGAAAATATTTAAATTAATTAACCAACAATTATTTAAATAATAAGTTAATTCCAGATTCTCTTAAAATATTACATGTGTGCTTTGACTATTGAAAATCTATTGATCAAAATTTGACTAAATTTTCATGTTTTCTAATTAAACATTTTAGGATTGTGGTTCATTACATTCTCAATCGACAATCAGAAAACGTAGATGTGATGAAGATACAAAACTCGTTAATATAATGAAAAATCTACTGTTCAATTTTTACAGTTATTTATTATGAAAATCATTTACTAAATTAGATAGTTGCACTATCCTAACAAAATTAGCAGTCAAGCTAATTTTCACAACTTTCAAATAAGAAATACACTTATAAACTCCTTTGTAAGCCATATGTTTGATCTTCATCAAACTTATAGTAACCAAATTCAATATTTTGAATTTGATTACCTCAACGGGAACACAATTTTATGTGATTCAGGTCAATATTTTTTTTATTCGGGCTTATGCTAATTAGACCATTTTTTTCATCAACTTTTTGATCAAAAACTTCGGAACTAAAGTATGATTGCACCCGTTGGATCATGGTAATATATTTAGTAGCATCGCCCTATGATCCCCTAGGTATCACTGATAGTGCCTGCAAGAACCAATATATTATGATTAGTATATATTATGGTTATTGTGTAGTACAACCCCTTCAACATATATATCCATATCGAGTCTGTAACCACTGGAATATCGATAAATGCAAATGAATTCGATAACAATGTGATATATATATATATATATGTGTGTGTGTGTGTGTGTGTGTGTGTAATCATAGTAGCATTGTATGTGCAACCATGGAAACACATTTTCATAGTGTACATGTCTTACTCTGGCTAAAGATTTCTTGTACTATTAACTCATCAGATCACATATGATATCCACACGTGTCGGTGAATCCCCGACTATAATACCTCGGCTCCTATATGTCAAAATTACACTCGACCTCACCACCCAATGACCCTCATGAAGTCAGTAAATGAATCAAAATCAGTGCTAGTACATAGAGCTTTCATGTTTTCTGGGTCAAATGATTAATGATGTACAACTATAAACATTGACTAATCTACTCGACAAATAATAACCAATTGAAAAGTTCGATGAATGGTTGTTTAGTGCCTCATCCAATGAACACTCGTATGTATGAATGAATATCTCCATGTCATTACCATAGAAACATGATGTTTACATCACATATGCTAGTCTCGAGATCAAACGATCTTTATTTGTTATATGTGGCTGAATAGATTAGAAACAAATATAAAATATATAATACATTTCTTAATGATTTTCATGATCTACGTGAGTTGTGGACCTTATGGTATTTTTGTGGGGACCCGAGCCAAATTCATATTTTTAATCACTATTAAGATCTAATATAGCAATTAAGAAAATGTGGGACATAAAATTTTTTAAATTACATGAGTGCGCAACAATGAAATAAATCTTATTTCAGATATAAGATCCATATCCAGGTCTATGGTACAAGTCTTGTACAAAAGTGATTCATAATGACTACTGTTCATTTACTACATGTCGAGTAATGGAACAGATTCACTTCTAAGTCTGGATCTCCACGCTAATCTTGACTCTCTCTTATCCTCTTCCTGACCCTGATCCTGTTCCACATGTTGTCATGCACACATACAAACAAGACAACAGCCGGATAACTCCGGTGAGAATATAATCCAAGTATAAACAATGTATACATGCAATGCATAAAGTCATATACAAAAGCATAAACCATGCATCACAAAACATAAATCATAATTTATGACACATTAGTGAATACAGATAAAACTCTTTGACTCGTCATCTCAGACTCGACTCATCTCTAATCTAGGGATCCCAGTTTCTGGACATTAACACATATATCGAATCTCAGCGATAGGAATGAATCAACTCCTAAGCGACATCGATATAATTTACACGTCCAGTGCCTTGGCGATCAGCCAACGACTAGGCGAATCAGCCTATGACTCCATACATCAATCAATAGCTCAAGTGTATCAATCTCATTCAATTGCAATTATCAATGCAATAAAGTAAAGTATGTGATTTAGGGAAACTCAAGTCAAATCTAACTTGAGTTGTGCAATCCCGGATCAACATTGATTTATACCTTTCTTTCTGTCGATCTGACTCTGTCGAAGTCTCGAACTCAAAGCCTGTCAATACTCAATCTGGCATTGACAATATCGAGGGGCATTGACAATATCGAGGGGTATAATATCAATACACCACTCAAATCAATACTGAATATAATCAGAACTAAATCAAATTCTGGTTTCAACGGCATAACTGCACAATCTCAATATATCCAGCAATACAATTATCAACTGATATCAATCTCAACTCATAATCAATCACAATACGAATCTGATATCAGATCTAAATCAAATCCCTTCCGAAATTAATAACAATTTCATACGGTATCTGTTCTTCAATCTGTTTTCAATTATACGATGTCTACTATGTCAAGAACACCATATATGAATCATATCCGATTCTGGCAATCCCATAATTTCAAATCATATAAAAAACATAAGAAACTTACGTCTAGTGGAAGCTCTTGTCGATAGAAACACGATACTGAAGTCGGATTGAAATTCTGACGGACGGATCTTTCGTAAACTTCAATTTCCTCTGGAGCTTTTCTCGAATCTTTCTGAGGAATACTGAATGAGGTTTGACTATATATCTATATATCATACATGGTGAGGGGCAAGTGGCTCGTTCTTTGCCCTGCACGTCTCGCGCATATGCGCGACCTCTACCGGCACATATGCGCGAGACCTACTGGTCTCGGCGTCAACCAATTCTACTACTCGCGCATATGCACGCCCTAATCCCGCGCATATGCGCGACATTCTCTGGAATGAAATCTTAGATACTGGGCACCTCGCGCATATGCGTGCACCTCATCGCGCATGTGCGCCAACATCTCTGGACTTGGCAATCACCAATACAGCTCCTTGCACAACGACACCAGTGATGTCGCTATACACTGCGTGCAGATAAACTCTGTTAGGAACGACATCAAACTCTTGGACGAAATTCATTATCCGAATAGCCTATTTCGTTGCTGCCGTTTATTCGGCCTCAGTGGTTGAATAAGTTGTGTTGTCTTGTTTATAACTTTTCCAAGAGACAACACCACCATTGAGCATAAATACAAATCCAGATGTTGATTTAAAATCATTCATATGCTAGAGTCGGTGTAGCATTCTAATTTTAATTCTCCACCCGATAAACCATGAACAAATTCTTAGTCATTCTCAAGTAGTTAAGAATATCCTTTACAACTTTTCAATGCAATGGACCAGAGTTCGACTGATATATTCTGGCAACACTCAGTGCAAGTGCTATATTAGGTAGAATAGATATAAGACGATACGTAATACTATCAATGACAAACGCATATGAAATCCTTGTCATGATTCCTATCTCCTCATCAATATTATAGTATATAGACCTGGATAGAGTTACACCATGACACATTGATAGACATCCTCTCTTAGAATCCTTCGTAGAGAATCTCATTAGTATATAAGTGGCTTGGGTGAGCCCAATCATTCTCTTTGATCTAACCCTAAGGATCTGTATTCCTAATATACATGATTCTTCACCCATGTCCTTCATTGATAATTTATTCGCTAATAATATTTTAGTTAATTGTAACAATCATACATCATTCTCAACGAGTAGTGTGTCATCAACATAAATTATTTGGAATATCACCACACTCTTACAAACCTTCTTGTACCCTTAAGATTCTTGACAAAATCAAAATATAATAATGCTATCGAATCTGAGGTTCCAACTCCTTGATGCATGTTTGAGTCCATAAATATCTATATGAAGTTTGCATACTATATGCTTATTTCCTATTGATATAAATCTTTCAGGCTAAAAAATGTAATTATCTTCCTTAATATCACCATTAAAGAACGATGTCTTCACATCCATTCATTGTATCTCATAGTCATACTATGCTACTATGGCTAACAGTATCCTAGTGGACTTAAATATTGCAACTCGAGAAAATATTTCCACATAGTCAATTTCTTACATTTGAGTATATCATTTTTCTACCAATATAGCCTTAAAGATCATTACATTTTCACCTGCTCCAAGTTTCTTTTTATAAATCCATTTGCATCATATGAGAACAATTCTCTTAGTCGGATCTACTAATGATCATACTTGATTTGAATACATGAAGTTCATCTCAAACTGCATGACTGCAAGTCATTTGAATAAATCGACATCAGTTAATGATTCTTTGAAGTTTTTTGGATCACACCTAGAAATGAACTCATCTTGGACCTGTTCAAGAAGCATGTTTATCCTCTTAGGTGGCCTTGAGATCCTTTCAGATATCTTAGGAAAGTGTACTTATTCAACTGGATGTTGGAGCATGGTATTTATTATTTCAAGAGCGGGTATTTATCGAATCTCCTCGAGTTCTCATCTCACATATCCTAATAGAAACTCATTCTCTAAAGAGATACTTATATAAGAAGGTGACATTATTTGAAATAAAGACTTTTGTTTCTTTGGAATCATATAAGTAATATCTAACATAATGCTTTTGATATCCCACAAAATATCATAAATTAGCTCTACTGTCTAATTTGTCTCTTATTTTATGCTTCACATAAGCAGGATATGATTCCATTTATCTTCACGTGTCTAGCTCGACCCATCAATGTCGAATCTTAGTGAACGGTCACCATGAACTCTCCCAATAATATGAGCTGAAAGCATGGAAATTTCACGTAATTCACATCAAGTATGTCAGTGGAAGTCACAACTTTCCGGCATCAAAGCCTCCCAAAAATTTGATCTAAACTCATGGGAATTTCACGTACTTCACATCAAGTATGACAATGAAAATCAAAACTTTCCGACCTCCAGATCTTCCCCAATAATATGATCAAACAATAGCCACATGTAGCGTTCATCATCTAATAATCGTTGATAGAAGGCAAGAAGAATTTAAGCTCAGTTTATTTTTCCCTTTATGGACTTGATATAAATTTTTAATCTTACAAAAATGATGGATTTTTCATTTTGAAAATTTTAGTCAACATTAATTTAAAATCTTATGTCATGTTTGTTTGTATGTTTGCCGAATTCATGCAACTCTTATTAATAATAACACACGTATTAATTATTTATAATATATCACATGCATTATAAATAATAAAATATGATCGATAATCGAGATTTATTTTATCCGTGAGAAACATACACAAATCCAATGTCCAATATCTTGGTAAATGCAATTATGTAAATGCAATATTACAAAAAATACCAATATTTTACATCTACTCGATCTTCAAAACTCGTAAAGGCTCTGTCCACCATCTTTAAATCTTAATTTCTCACTAAATATAATATTTTAAATTTTCATGACACATTTGAATAAAAATTTAACGGGTTGATACAGATCACAAACAAACAAAATTTAATAAATATCAAATAATTAAAAATAGCAATGTAAAATATCATAACATACACTTAATACTTTAGTCATGATAATTTTTATCATCCTTATATCATATATTATAAAAAACATAATATCAAATATTATCACTTAAATCACGTTTCTTTTAAATGTATCACTAACCTCCATGATTAAAAATAAATTAATAAATTGTACAAACACATTTACTCACCTATCCAAATGATTTATTAATAATTAAAATTTCTTGTAAAACATCTTTTACCATAAATAACAAGAATACAAAATTCAACTATTTGAATTCGAATATCTCAACAAGAACACAAAATTCAATATTTTTTTTACTCTCAATGGTTCAGTGATACAACTAGCCGTGAGTTAACAAATTCATGTGATTCAGAACAAAATTTATCCTTATTCAGGCTTATCCTAATAATACTCATTCTTTTCATCAACTCTTTGATCAAGAACTTCAGAACTTGGGTCTTATTGCACCCATCGGAGCAAGGTAAGAGCATTTAGTAGCATTGGCTCATGATCACCTATGTATAACTGATTGTACATGTCAGAACCAATATGTTATATATGTTTAACGTACAATATGGTCCCTTAAACACATATCCCGATCGTATACCGTTGGTATATGAGAATTGAAAATGAATTTGATAACGACATGATGTATCTTGAGTAATCAAAGTGACATCGTATGCACAATTCAGGAAACACCTTTCCATAATACATATATCTTACTCTGGCCAGATGCATTATTAACTTATTAAAACACATATGATATCCACAATCATATGTGAGCGGTGAATTCCACGCTAAAATGTATCGGCTCCCACGTATGTCGAAACTACACACAACCTGGCCATCCGATGACCCTCATGGAGCATGTAAATGAATCAAATTACAATGCTAAAACATAGAGCCTCCATATTGTCCCGACTCAAAGGACTAACGTTGTACAATAATAAACACATGCTAATATACTCGATAAGTGATAACCACTCGAAAAGTCTGATGGATGATTGTTCAGTGCCTCATCCAATGAGCAACCATATGCATGAATGAACATCTTCATATTCTTATCAATGAAACATGTTGTTTACATCACAGATACGAGTCTCAAGCTCGATCTACCTTTATCTTTGTTTTAAATGGATTAATCGACTAGGAATGAATTTAGAATATACAATACACTTCTTAACAAATTTTATGATTCACGTAACTTTTGGACCCCATGATACTTATAATATATTCAAATACTTTATCCATACAGCTTACATGTATATACATATAAAATAAATATCATAATCAGATAAAATCGTAAAATATTATTAAAACAAAGATTATTTTTACTCAAAAATCAATAAAATTCAAATTAAAAGTTGATTTGGTGAACATCAAATCTGACACTTGATTGATGAGTGTTCGAGAGCGGACTTCAAATTGGTAATCATTAATTATGAGTTCCAATAGCTGGTGGATGCATGTCTTGTGTTTCATATTTTACTTTTGTTCGCGGAAACATTAATTGACGTACACAGCACGATTTGGACATTTGGTGTTACCTTAGTGAACAACCTTCATCCAATGGTGTCCAAATACAAATGTGAACCATCAACCCATTCGATCCAACCAAGATGATGACTACCAAAAACAGCTGGCACTGTTGTCGTCTCGCAACCCATCATTAGGTTTAGCGGCCTGATTTTTTGGAGCCATTAGACCATCTCCAACTTGCGCTAAAAATCCAATGGAGCTGTGCAGCTCCATCTCCTCTGAGCCAAATTTGGCACAGAGCTGAGCATTTTTCTTTTTCTTTTTTTATTTTTATTTTTTTTGTTTTGTTTAATCATAAATATTATTTATATAATAATATTATATTATTATATTAAGTTAATAATTAGATATATTNGCAATCACCCAAATAGCATCAATAGTCCCAGTACTTCTTGGCAAATGTGTCACAAAATCCATCGATATGTGGTCCCATTTCCAAGTCGGTACTTCTAAACTCCTCAATTCACCTCCTGGCATTCTCCTCTCGGCTTTGATTTTTTGACAATTGAGACATCGACATACAAAATCAATCACATCACGTTTCATTCTCTTCCACCAAAACTGAGAGCGTAGATCCTTATACATCTTATTTCCACCAGGGTGGATAGAATATCGACTACAATGTGCACGCCGCAACAGACCCTGACGCAACTTAGATATATCAGGAACTACCCATCTATCATTCATCCTCAAACTGCCATCATCAGCCACTCTAAAATGAGTATCTTGTTTCTGAGAAACTAACTTCTTCCATTGCTGAACTCTCTCATATGTCATCTGTGCCTCACGAATACAACCATAAGTATCAGGTTCAGCTAATAAGGTAGATACCTGGATCGGAGTCGTCGAGATATCAAAATCATATCCCAAAGAACAATAAGACATCATCATAGCTGATAAACGACCCACATCCTCTGCAGTACAGTTAACTTTACGACTCAATGCATCAACAGTAAGATTAGCTCGACCAGTATGATACTCAATCTCACAATCATAATCTTTCAACAAATCTAACCACCGTCTCTGCCTCATATTCAACTCTGTCTGAGTAACAAAAATCTCAAACTCTTATGATCCGTATAAATCGTAAACGAGGTACCATATAAATAGTGTCACCATATCTTCAAGGCAAAGATAATGGCGGCCAACTCCAAGTCATGCACAGGGTACCTTGTTTCGTGTGGTTTCAGCTGTCTCGAGGCGTATGCCACAACATGTCGATCCTACCAAAACACATCCCAAACCATGTAATGATGCATCAGTATAAACAACAAACCTCTCGTTTTCTGTAGGGATTGATAACACCGGTGCAGTCGTCAGTCGGTGCTTCAACTCCTGAAAACTCCTCTCACATGCTTCAGACCACTGAAATCGCGCACCTTTCTGAGTCAATTGTGTCAAAGGTCTAGCAATCTTTGAAAATCCCTCGATAAATCGACGATAATAACCTGCTAAACCCAAGAAACTACAGATCTCTGGTACAGATGTAGGTGCAGACCACTGTAACACGGCTTCGACCTTCGTTGGATCAACAGAAATCTCATCTCTCGATATAACATGACGCAAGAAGACCACTCGATCCAACCAAAACTCACACTTACTGAGTTTGGCATACAACTGTCTATCTCGCAGTACCTGTAATACTGAACGTAAATGCCCAACATGCTCAGCCTCACTCCTGGAATATATCAATATATCATCAATAAACACAATAACAAACTGATTGAGATAAGGCTGAAATACCTTATTCATCAAACTCATAAACACAGCTGGAGCATTCGTCAATCCAAACGGCATAACTAAAAACTCATAATGCCCATATCTGGTCCTGAATGCTGTCATCTGAATATCCTCCTCTCTAACTCGTATTTGATGATATCCTGACCTCAAATCAATCTTCGAATATACTGAGGTTACTTAAATCGATCTTTATCAAGTATGACATAAAGTTTGTGGAGCAATCAATGTCTGTTAAAATTATATTTCATCGAAACCTAGTGTGAATGAATTAAAGATCCAGAAGATCATTTGATTGACAACGAAAAATAAAGAAAATTGAATATGCTTGATGTGATATGTATTTTTATTGACATTTTTGTATAGTGATTGCAATTACTAATATCATCATACTTGTCTTTGAAGCACTTGAATTTATGTTAAAATTATTATTTTGGAGTTTTACTTAATAAAATGTTTCATTTATAAACGTTTGGATGTAATTATCTTTGAGTTATAACTTATTTAATTATGCATTTATTTTTAGATTAATGATGCAATATCGAGATGAATGTCTAACAGATAGTGGTACAACACACACTATCCTTCAAAGCAAAACTTATTGTTTGAATTAACATTAAATGAGAATAATGTTATTATTATAATAGTAATTGATTTGATTGTATTGTTGATTGAGAAATAATTACATTCTTCCATGTATAAACCACTCCACTTATCTTATAAATATGAGTGCCTGTACTGAAGTGAAATAGAATTCAATTATCCTATTTATATTCTATATTCCGTCTTATCTTTATCTAATATTCTATTAAAGTTATAACATGTTTTCAGCACAAGTGATCTTCAAGATAAAAATCATAAATAATTTTATTCTTAGCCTTTGTATGGATGTCTCGAAGAAGCACAATATTTAGATTTATATTGATGATCTCGAAATAGAAAAAATGCTAGGTTTATATTGATGCTACTGAAGAAGCACAATTTTTTATTTTATGTTGATGCTCCTGAAATAGTACGACACGACTTTATTTTGATAATCTTGACAGATCTATGAATAAAATATAAAGGTCTAAGATGTATCAATATTCCCGAATAATATTGATCAAATATCTAAAGTTTGTCGATATTTCTGAAGATTATTGATCTTCCGAGATTTGTCGAAAATTGTTTAAGAATTTTGATCTAAGATTTTCAACAATTATTTATTTAAGATCTAAAGTTTGCCAATATTCAAGAAGAATATTGGCTAAATATAATGCAAATTAGAAAATATGTGTCATTTTCATAATTAGTGTTGAATGCAGTAATTTGTTTTATACCATAGCATTTAGAGATTGATGATATTGTTGAATACTATTAATCCAAAATATAATATTTATCAATATTCTTGAAAAGAATTGAAATAAGATATGTCAATATTGTTTGAATAATATTGATCTAAGATGAAGATTTATCAATATTCATATAAGATCTAGAATATGTTGATATTCATAATAATATTATTCCAAATTTAAGGTTCGTCAACATTCTTCAGAAATTTTTATATAAGATATAAGAATCATCAATATATCTAAAAAATATTATATAAGATCTAAGTTGGTCAATGTTCATGAAAAATATTGATGTAATATATGAATGCTTTGTCAAAATTCCCGAAAATATTGTCATTCACATCAGACCATCTCCAACCCTATTTTGGCACAGGGTTCATCTCCAATGGAGCTGCGTTATTTTGCAAAATAGCGCAGCTCCATCTTCTCTGCGCCATTTTTCTTTCTTTTTTTTAAATTTTTTTTTGTTTTGTTTAATCATAAATATTATTTATATAATAATATTATATTATTATATTAAGTTAATAATTAGATATATTTAAATAATAGTATAATATTTATTATATTATAAAAATAATTAGATAATATTTATTGTATTATTTTAATAATTAAATATAAAATCATAAAAATTAAAATATTTAATTATATAAATTTATAAATATATTTTACAATAATTTTATAATTAAACATCTAACACACAAATTTATATTGTTAAATTTATAAATAAATAATAAACAAAAAGAATATTCTTGGAATATACTTTTTAATGTAAGATTTGAAGTAAATTGGTTGGAGATAAATGTTATTTCTGCACCAAAATATATTTATGGGTTGGAGATGACGTTATGCTTGTTTTATACAGAGAGACGGGATGATAATCTTTTCATATTTTGTGTGTAATTTTATGGATTGGGACGGTTCGATCTGTAACTTGCTACAACCCATCATTTAGGAAGACGAATTAGCCACCGTTTTGACGGATTGAGAAATTGCTAATTTTATCATATTTATTTTATATGGTGAGACGGGTCAGTTGATAGGCTTGACAACTCATAGATTTGAAATCAATTTACTTCAATTTGTCCTCTAGATGTTCTATATCTTTAACTTGATAAATAAGTTAATTATATTTATTTTGGTAACTTATTTTATTATATCACTTATTGAAATGCAATTATTTATTATTTTGTTGTTTGTGAAATATATTTCGTATAAAGCACTGAGAACTTTGCTATTGTATATTGTTACTCTAATTTTCAGGCGATTTATTTAAAATCCATAATTATTATTTTCTTTGAATTAATATTGTTTTTATAATTCTCCAAATTTGGTCTGTATTATGGCACATAAATCGATGCAAATATAGATACCATCATGACGTGTCTGGGGTCAAATATATCGGGGAAGTTGGTGAAAAATTACTAATCAAAACATTTTTTTGGGTTCACTCCTTACCCACAAAATTGTGGTACTATGTCATACAAAATGTGGTACACTTCATGTAGAAATGTGTTACACTTCATGTAGAAATGTGATAATAAAAAAATACCCACGAACTAAATATAAAAAAAATCGACGGCGTGAAACGGCCAATTTCCCAAAATATTTATTTACGATAACCTTGTCGATTATCGCAATTCCCGTCCTTCGCTGCGCTTTAATCAAAGTTATTAAACGTAAGTTGTGACTGGTTGGTAGACTGGTAGAGTTGGATCAATCACGTGTCTGAATAGTGGCATGAAGTAGGTTCTAAGTGGAATTTGATATTTTTTATTTCCCAATGGCAGCCAAATAACATATTTCAAACATTTGAAATTTAGGGATGGGAAAAAATACTAAATTTTCGGTATTTCGAGATTATCTTATCGAAATAATGTCGAATTTTCCGAAGATTTCGGTACGGTACGATAACAATACCGAATTTTTCGGTTGAGTAACGGTATGCAATTTGAAAATTTCCGTAATATCGAAATACCGAAAAAATATACAAAAATTTTAAAACATATAATATTTTAAAACAATAAATTTATAAAAATTTTAAAATGTAATGTTTTTTTCGGTATAAAACGGTATATACCGATACCGTACCGAAATCTCGATATGCCGTACAATTTCGGTATAATCGGTATGTTAGTTATATGTATCGAAAATTTCGTATACCGAAAATCGATATATAGAAATTTTCGGTACGGTATGGTACGATATACCACCCCTAATTTGAACAATATGATTTACAATATTGGGTTAGAATTGGTATCAGTTATTCAGTATTATTTTATGAATAATAAAATGATAAAAATTAAAATAATCTGGTAATTTAAACGTCATGTTTCAAGCATTAAATGAAACAATTGGTGGAGTATGTGAACGTTTGTTCAATAGTCAATGGTTTGATTCACTATCAACCAACACCTTCTAGGACGAATTTATCATACACGACATGTACATTATTGTTTATCTGAATAATAATGTGGTTTGTAGAATATTAAGTTAATCGAGATATTTATCCAATGCGTATCGAAAATTCCCACGACAATTCTTAAGTCTTGAAAAAACAATGATATGTAATTAATTAATGTATAATTATTTACACCAAACAGTGATACTAGTTGCTTATATTTTATTTGGTGATTTTACATATTTAGCCTTGGACTTGTATGAGTCGAAAACAAACAAATTCGAGGATTTTACAAGATTTGGAATGCCTATTTTTTCGACGAGTAGGTGTTTTGTGAGACGATCTTACGAATTTTTATCTGTGAGACGGGTCAACCCTATCGATATTCACAATAAAAAGTAATACTCTTAGCATAAAAAGTAATATTTTTTCATTGACGACCTCAATAAAAAATCTATCTTACAAAATACGACCCGTGAAATAGTTTCATACAAGTTTTTTCTTTCGCGACAAGCAGGCAAGAAGCTAGATTAGTAAACGCTTGTCATTATTTTAATTCCACTTCCTTCAAAAAAAATCTGCAAGATTCATTATTTAAATTGTAGTCATTTTCAAATATGTACATAATTGTTGCATAAGATCTCGAAATTAATTTTAAGTGAGATCATACGCAATCATATAATAAATAATAAAATATTATATATTATTTTGGTATGACGCATCAAATGAATAAATACTCGGATGATTTTGGCCCACGGTATTTAAATCATCTGATGCATACACAATCCTTGTCTCTACAATAATTGACGAGCCGAAAATGAAGTTGAAGAGAATTTTATTCGTAAAATTGACCATCAATCTCCAATCGTCGTTTTTTTTATGTTCAGTCCTTGGATACTTTTTTAGTACCACATTTTCACATGAAGTATACCACATTTCCACATAAAATGTACAAAAATTTGTATGACATAGTACAACAATTTTGTGGGTAAGGAGTGAACCCAAATAAATGTTTTGATTAGAGATTTTTCACCAACTTCCTCAATTTTATTTAATTCACAATATTAATACAATAGTTTTTTTTTTTTTACGATTAATGGGTTTCGAGATAATAAGTCTATTGTGTGACGATTTTATAGATTTTTATAGACGTATCAATCATGTTTATATTTACACTAATAAATAATATTTTTGACATAAAAAATAATAATTTTTCATAATTGACCCAAATAAAAGATTCATACCACGTCAGGTCAGGCTTCTACTCGATAGCCCATCCTCACATAAAACCGAATTTAAAAATCTAATATAT